>NW_022436966.1:1826702-2109132 GCF_009761245.1 Sapajus apella
GGGGGGGAGGGAGGGAAAGGGAAGGATGGAATATTTTCCAAAGCTCAGAGTACACTTTGGAAAATATCACATATTAGATGAATTCAGAGTGAAGATTAAGACTCAGTATGATGTGCTCTTTCCTCTACCACAATCCCCTTGTGGGGCCCTAGTTTTCTCCAAGTACTGCTGAAAGATGGTAGGTGGTTTCTAAGGGACCCTTCCAGCTCAGCCCTTCTGGGACTCTAGAAAACAAAAAAGGAGACAACACAGCTCTCAATTTGCCTCTATTCTAGCTAAGATAAGTTTTGCAACTTGGAAGCACTCAGTGATGAGTCCACCTAGAGGGGAATATGCATCAGCATGGGCTGAGGTGTGAAACCTTCATCTGATCCTATCAGGCAGACACGTATTGGGCACCACTGGTATGTATCAGCACTGGGCATGGCACAGGTGGGCATCAGGGCTATAGAGGGCATGTGACCGGCTGTCTGCAGAGAGCTCTTAGCAGGGAGCGGGCATACTGCCCCAATATCTTTGTAAAACAAGACATACTATGTTGAGAACCATATTGGAGCCTCAGAGGGCTGGAGGAAACAGGAACAGAGCTTTTGAGGACTAGGCTGGTACAAAGAGGGAAAGGCACTCCTGCCGAACGGGAGACATGGCCAAAGGCTTGAGGACTGAGCTGAGTGCATCACTGCCTGGGCAGGTCCTGAGCAGGGCTGGAGTTCGCTGAGCACCCAGTGCTGGAAGGGCAGGTCTTTGGCTTTTCTTGCTTCTGGGGAGAGCCACTGTCTCACAAGCAAATAGGTCTCAGCTTGCCTCCTGCTCACTTCCTCAAAGACATCTGTGAAGAATGGGATGTCTCTAACATCCCCACATTCTCCTCTTCTATCCAGCATCCTCACCACCCTTCCCAATCCACAGTGCTGTAGGGACTCAGAGGTGGGCCACCTCCTGCTCTTCCTGTCTTCTTAGCTGTTTTTGAGGAACCGAGATAGGCCCCTGTCTTCGCCATCAGATGGTTGTGTCCCAACAGCAGGGACTGGTCTCTGCTGTCTGGGGACCCTGAAGGGGCATGTGATCTGTATTCTCCCACGCTCTTTAGCATGGTTTCACACACAGCTCCCTGGCATTTTGGAGGAAAGGACTCAACACTGTAGCTCACAGACCAGGAAGGCTGGAACATTAGCTTCATGGAATGTTAGGATCCTCTAGCCCAGCATTTCCCAGCCGCCAGTCCACAGGCAGGCATAGGGCCAGGGTACATTCTCACTGGTCTGCGCAGTTTTTCCTCCCCCACATTTCTTACTTCCTAAACCTAAAAACTGAAACACATCCAAGTTGCTCCCAGCCTCCATGGACAGATCCAGGGAGTCTGGCTGGGACTCCTGAGAGGGTGGGGTGATGGTAGGGCACTGTCTCAGCATTGAGCCCAAATCCTGTCCTCTTCCTCCAGCATGCTAAGGAGACTGCAGAATCCCATCTGTCCTCCTCCCCTGCCTACAGGCCCCAGGACAAGTCAAGGCTTGCCTCCGCTGCAGGGTTTTCATAAACTCTTTTATCTAACTGATGTAGTCTTTCTCCTTGTCTGCCTGGCAAACTCCTATTCACCAGGCATCACCTGTCCTTGGAATCTTTTCTTGACCAGTGTCCCTTCTCTAAGGCTCAATTGGTGACCCTGGTCTGTGATCCCATGGAACACTACCCTCCTGTCTCACTGCACACATATTCACACACATACACCCCCACCCTCTCTGTGATCATCCAGGTCTATTTTCATTCTCTACCCCATCTTTCAGACTGTGAACTCCTTGAGGAAGGCAACCTAAGCTCCTCTATCACTATGTTCTTGGGGCCCGGCATGGAATCTAGCATCTGGCAGATGCCCAGTAAATATTCATTGAACAAATGAGGAGGTGGATAGATGGACAGATGGATGGTTGGATGTGTGGATGGTAGATGGATGAATGCATGGGTGAATGGGTGGATGGAATGGTTGAAAGGGAGTCTGGACTTTGCTCCTGATAATCCAATATGAAGGTGGGAACAAGTGTTTCTGGCTAAGACCCACCAGCAGGTGTATGCACCCCTTTTTCTCTACCTCATACTAGGTGAAAAGTGTATCCTGTAATCAAAGTGGAAAGATTTAAGGATCATGTCCTTGTTATCCCTTCCCCCTTTCTCTCCATCAGTGGCCAAGAGGACAATTCTGGATCCACTCCCTAGTCTCCAATATTCTAGAAGAGGCTGTGACTCTTTCAATGACTATAGTCACAATGTCCAGAACAGGGTATATGTCTATCTATGTGTGTGCAAAAGGCAAGGTGTATGGGGCATGAAGAGAAACGTCAGGCTATGCTCTTCTCCCAAGCTGACTTCAGGCTGCTGTCAGCCCTTCATCATCCCTTCCTGCTATCCAGTCCACCTGGTCAGTCATTTCATCTGCTGCAGACTTATCCCCTGAGGATGGACAGCCACTGTTAGAGGCTTGGGTGGATCACAAACATGAACAAACACTTATACATATTCACACATTTATACACATCCACACTTACTCATGCACACATGCTCACATACATGCACTCATATGCTCACGAGCAAGTGCACACACTCATGTACTCTTACACATGTACCCTGTATCTAATCAATTGGGGGTCAAATGGGGATCAAGGCATAGTGTAAGAATTCCAACAAATTCACTGTGCAATATTCCCTGGATCAGGAACACAGCAGGATGTCCAACTCTTACCTGAGTTGAGGCAGAACCACTGGAGAATCATGTGGCCTTTTTAGTGCAGTGACCCTGCCCCAGCTTAAGAAACCAAGACACATCCATGTCTCACCAGCAGTTCCCCCATCTGCTCCCTGAGTCTCCACAGCAATGGCAGAAACTGTTCCAGTGGAGGACATAGTGAGTTTAACAAGCATCATGTTTTTCAGGGGTTTTTTATGGCTTTATTGAGGTATAATTTACATGCCAACACTCATAATATCAATGTCATCAATGATTCTTAGCAAATTCAGAGTTGTGCAATCACCACCACAATCCAGTTTTCGAGCATTTCCATCACCCCATCCAGTTTCTCTGGTTGAGGAAGTTGCCGTCCCTGCCTGATTTACTGAGCATGTCCCTCGTAAATCAGAAGATCTTGTTGTGGGGGAGGAAGGAGGTTCTTAGTCATTGCTACCTTAGCATGGGTGAATTTAGTACACTGCTTTTACAAGTTTCTTTAATTCATGAAGCAAATACATAGTACTCTTTCTACCATTGGTGGGGCTGGTGAGAGGCTGATGCTCCCTGGGCTCCTCAGCCAGCAGCCAGGTCACGCACTGAAAAAGCCACATCGTTCTCCAGGTGCTCTGCCTGAACTCAGGGAAGAGTTCTGCTCCCTTCCCACAGGCTACACTAGGGAATGCCACACTTGGGAGCAAGATAGGCATTATGAGCTGATTCCCAATGAGCCAAAGATTTATAGAGAACATAGTAGCTACACAGCAACCATAAAGCATTTCAGAAAGCATATACAGGGTTAACAGAGGTACAAAGGGACAAGGTACTGCAAAGTTTAGACGAGGTAGAGCCCTTTTCAGAGCACAGATGGGATGATGGAGTGCCAAAGACCCTGATGCAGAGTTCAGGGAGTGGGGAAGGGGCCAGGAAGATTGCTGGGGGATGCCACGCCCACTGGGACATTGTGGGGAGGGGACTATGCTGGAGCTCCTCCTGTGAGCCCCATTCTGGAGGACCTGCCGGGCCAGACATTTCGGGGGCTCAGATGCCCCTGAGTAGTCTGGCTGGCCCTTACAGACAGCAATTTCCACTCAAGAAGAGGCAGGGCAGAAAGCTCACCCAAGCCCAGGCCAAGACAGGGTCTGCCTCCAGATGCTGTCATGGAGGAGGCATGGGCAGAGTGCCCTCAGAGGATGACCTGACAAGGCCACTGCCATGGCCCCGGAGCTGCCCCGGCCAAGCCAACCAATCCTCACCTCCTCCTCCTTCCTTCAGTTCTCTCTCTCTTCCAGGACTTAGTTCCATCTCACCTCCATCCTATGCCCCCACCCCTGCTCTCATTTCCTCTTTCCACAGTGCAAGGGAATTTCGGCTAGAACAGCCCACAGTGTGTGGTGGGCCTGGGGGGGCATCCAGAGGTCGTTGGAGCTGGGAGGGCCCCAGGCAGAGGCTGAGCAATGTGTCACTGCCAGGGCTTGGCAGGGGCTGTGGCCCTGGGGGGTTGGGAACAAGGGAGCGCCTGGAAGGTGGGAAGTGGAGGGCAGAGCTGGGAGGCCTGGAGCTGCCAGAGGAGACCTGAGGTGGGGGTGGGAAGAACACTAGCTTAGAAGAGGCCTTCTCGTTGGTCACTTCCTGTCCCAGCTCCCAGGGTCTTTCGTAGGGTCTCTTGGCTCTGGTTTGGGAGGTACCACCCCAGCCAAGAATTTCTCTTTCTTTCTTTCTTTTTTCACTAAATTAAATAATAAAGGGACTGTGTCTATCTCTATTTCCATGTAGCCAAGTCTGAGCCTCGGCTGATCCTGGAAGCCAACCAGGTACATGGAAAGAGGAAAAAGCCACAGCCAAAGAAAATGAAGTGATGCCTTGAAGGCCAGATGGAGGCCGTGGGCAGGGATCTGCAGGAGGCCCTGGACTGAGGGGCTGAGGAAGGGGGGCTGTCTGGCCTCAGACAGACAGGGGAGAGCAAGTCAAGGCTGGGTCTCCCACAGTCGGCTGCTGGAAGGTGGTCAGCCCAGGTTGGAGTCAGAACACGGGCATGGGTGTCCCATCAGGGTGGAGTTCCCTAAGGCTCCTTGAGGGTCCCACAGAGAGCAGGGAGGTCTCCAAGCCTGGTGAAGGGTAGGAGGAAGGGGTGGTGGGCTGGCCTGGTTGGAGGAGGGGTCATTCAGCGCTTGAACCCACTCCCCAGCCTGGTAAGCTTGGCTCTGTGCCTTCCAGCCCCAAGCTCACATTGGCTCACGGCCTCACTCCTCTCTCCCACCTCCCTGACTCCCATGTCCCCATGCCTGGCCAAGCCCCCCACTGAGGGGCATTAGGGCTGCACCCCAAGAAAGGACATAGGGAGGTAGGGAGGAAGAAGCAGTGACCCTGCCCATGAACTATTCCTGAGAAGACACACACCCACTGCCTTGCTGCAGGTAGCTGTTACTCTTGTCCTCCCTCTTTCCATGCCTGCTGCTTCCAGCCTGGGTAGGAGCCCTGACAAAGGAAAGCCCCCTAACCAATATGCTATGTGTGCTCCAGGCTCCTCAGACCTTCTCTCACACCCCAGCCAGAGTCACGATTCTACCTACAAATACCACTCCTGCCTCACAGCACGACCCACCAATGTTCTCCTCAGCGCTCAGGATAGAGTCCAAGTTCCCACGCATGGCCCCAAAGGTTCTGCCAGATCTCCGATCGGCCCCTCCTGCACCTCCAACACCACGTCCCACACCCTCACCTTGCCAGGGCTCTCACACCCACTTCAGCCCACTAATAGCCTCCCCAGCATTCTGCACTCTCCCTGTCCCCACACCGCCTACCCCCTCTGCCTGGATAGTACCCGCTGACATGCACCTGGTTAATGCCTCTCATCCCAGCACCAAGGACAGCGCCTGGCACAGAGCAGATGCCCACTAGCAAGGATCAACTGGTGAGTCTTTCACACTCTGCCCTCACTCCCTTCCCTCAGGCCTGGTTGGGCTTTTCACTTAATATTGCTCACGTTGTATTGAAATATCCTGGCCATTTATGTAGGTGATAGGATTTGGCATCTTCACTGATGTACTTTTTCCTCCCAGTATTTATTTCCAGCCCATGGCTTTCTCCCATCTAAGCTGGACTGTGAGGCATCGATGTCTCAGGGAAGGAATGTTCCGGTAGAAAGCAATGGACTGCTTAGAGTTCGCAGCCTAGACACTGCGGAGATGGAGAAAGTGATAGGATGCCCCAGCTGAGGACAAAGGAGAGAAAGGAAGACAGGAGGAGAGGAGGAGAGGCTGGTCAGAAAGACACTGCGCCTGGAGGAGCTGTGTATCCAGACGTGGAATTGGCATCCTGAAAGGCATTGTTCCTCCTCTGTCTGCACCATTCATTACCAACACCAGGCAGCCGGTGGGAGCCCATTGGTGCAACTCCAAACTCCCTGATCTCCACTTGAGTGGGCCCCCTTGGAGGTCCTCCATGATATCTGAATAGCATCTGCTACAGGCAGCAGCCAGAATGCTGCTGACTATGAAGAGAAAAGCCTCTCCCCATGCTCCATGTCTACTTAATCCCCCCCCAACTCACCCAGGGTGGACCCCCAGCATCACCATGATATCCCAGGGATGCGGGACTCTGAAGGGGGAGTGGGACACAGGAGTCTGTGGAAACGAAAGTTCCCCACACCCATTTCATGCCTGATGGAACAGAGCCTGCTCAAGGCATTCCTTCCTGCAGGCCAGCAGCAAAGACAGCATTTTTCTCATTGCTTTCCTACTAGGCCAGGAGCCTTGGGCCCACTGCATCCCCAGCTCTTAGCATACTCCCTGGCACATAAGAGGTTCTCAATATATCTGAGGCAGACATTCTCCCCCTCTCCCTTACTAACAGAACCTTGGAGCTATTCAGGGAAGCCATGAGATTCCTTAAAAATAGTCAGCTTTCTAGAATCCCTTGCAGCTAGGATGGCATTAAGACAGTGTTCTGGATAATAAAATACAGTGGGACAATGAGAGAAAATGCCTAGGGACTGGGGTTCCTGGGCAAGCTTGTTAAAGGGATTAACTCGACTGAGATGTTCCTTTTCAGCTTTTCTCCTTTGCCCTTCGTACTTTGCCTTTCATCCACATTAGTGCTTGAAACATGGACATGAGGTTCAAGGTTCAGGAGGTGTGGAAACCAGCTTGCAATAATGATAAAAAATGTCATACCCTAAAGATAGCAAAGCAGAATGGTAGAGAAAGTGTGGGTCTCTAATAGCATTGTGGAAGCCAAACTATGCCATCGTTGGATTACTTCCTTTGAATCTGTTTGTGTCCTAAGTGTATCAGTTAGCAATTGCTTCAACAGTGCTGCATGACAAATCATCCCCAAAGTAAATGGTTTAAAATAACAATGACTTATTCCCACTCTTGCATCTGAGGATCAGCTGGTGTTGGCTCTAAGCTGCAGGCTGAATCTGTCTCTCATCCTCCTAAGACTAGCACTTACCCAGAGCATGTTCTTACCATAATGAGAGTAGAATCATGAGAGGGCAAGCTTAACAGTGCAAGCACATTTCAAGTCCCAGCTTGCATCACATCTGCTGGCATCCCATTTGCCAAAGCAAGTAACATAGACAAGCCCGTGGAGTTGGGGGTTAGCAAAGTATACTCGACCTCTAACAGGAGGAACCAGAAATTCACATGGCAAAGAGCATGGATATGGAGAGGAACATAGAATTGTGGCCAGTAATTAGGAAATGCAGGCTGAATAAATAAATGCTGGGTGACCATTATGTACCAGGAACTATTTTAGGTGCTTCATGTTTATTAGTTATCTCATTTAACCTTTGCAACAACTGATATGAAGCAGGTTTTATGATATTTATTTTGCAGAATAAAGAAAGCAATGGCTTAAAGAGGTTAAATATTTCATCTCTTGTGAATGGTAGGGCTGGTACTCAATCCTGGTTCTGGCCACTCCAAGGCCTATTTCCACCTATTATATCATGTGTTCTAATTCCCCCCTCCCCCACGAGTCTTCTGGGAAAAAGCAGGTGTCTGACTTTGGAATCTACACTGAGTGGAACACTAGCTTAGCACCTTGTCTCTGAATATCTGGACTGCAGGCCAAGTCGATTCTAAGGTATGGGTGGAAGGTGGGTAAAGAAAGGCTCTGAGAATTTAGACCACATCATTTGTAAGCAACAGAAACTTAGTCCGGCCAGTTTAAGCAGAGAAAGGTTATTCAGTGTCCCCCAGAATTGCACGAAAGAGTGGAGACAGGCTCAGAAAACAGATGAGAGTAGTAGAAGGCTGAAAAGCCAGAGCACAGCCTGGGGTTCTGAGCCGTACCAGCCCTGAACAGTGGGCACCACAGCTGGCACTGCTGCTGCAGCTGCTGTTCTCCCTCACAGCTGAAGCTGCTGCTGCTGAAGCTACCAGCGGAATAATTCTTCCCTGTCCTGGGTTTAGTTTAGAGTCCAGGCAGGGAGGCTCCCACCCTGATCAGACGCCCCCATCCCAGTTGCATGGGAGGTTAGCATCCAGCTTCAGCATCTGTAGTGGGAGTGGGAGTGGGAGTGGGAGGTGGCTGAGCCTGTGCCTTTCCACAAGCTCAGCCAGCAATCAGCAGCTACTGTGGTCAGCGAGTGTATGAAGGAAAGGGAGGCCGCCCTCTGGATTCCAGGGCTGTGTGTACCCCTCTGGGGTGTGGGCAGCGGTGAGACAATGGGGTACAGAGCTGGAGCCTGAGCATCCTGCCCTCTGGTCCTCACCTGGCCCAGGGGCAGTTTTATGATGGTATTTCTCTTCTCAAGAGCTCCTAGGCTGCTGAGAGAAAAGTCTCACCCACAGAAAACTTCTGGAGATGATCAGAGCAAGGGCAAGAAATGCATCTCAGCCTTTAAGTGCTAGCTAGTAAAACTTCAAAAGAAAAGGAAGAGATTGGATATGTCAGGGAGGGCTTGGTTGAGCTAGGCCTTGGAAGAAGATGGTTTTTTGGGATGGAGGGATGAGGGAGGGCTTTTTCTGTGAGTGGAGTTGTGAGCAAGAGAAATTTCTGTCCGTTTTTGCATATCCTACTGAGATATGCAAGTGACTGCCCAGCTTTCTCCAGGGATGGGAGGTAAGGGATGACAGAGGGGTCTGTGTTCAGGCCCAGTCCAGTTAACCACGAGGTTTGCAGCTGGAGGCTTTTTAGGTGTTGGGAAGAGCATGGGCTTTCAATCTTGTTCCTGCCTCTTCTGGTTTTGAGAGTGGTACTTGATAGATCTCTGAGCCTCAGTATCCCCATCTTTAAAGTAAGCATAATAGTAGTGCCTCCTCCATGGGCCTCCTGGGAGTGTTACAATGAGGTGAGGGATATAGAGGGTTTAGGACAAGATCAGGCACATAAAAGCACTATCTTACAGTTAGTGTGGCTGCTGCTGCTGCTGGCAATGACACAGCAAGGTAACGAAAGTGCCTAGCATGCGGGCAGGGTTCACAGTAGGCACCAATGACAGTTTGCTCCTTCCGCATTCCCTGATTCCAGTGCTGTCCTCCCACCCAGGTGCACAGTGTCCTCAGTGCCCCCCCTACCCAGGAATCCCTCAGCTTTCTGTCTTGGAGTGTGTAATGAAGGGTCTGCAGGAGGACAGAGAGGGCAGGAAGTGTGGGCGCCCTCAGCCTTACCTCCTCTTGTGTCCTGCAAAGTGACAGAGGCTTCTGGTCCCTCACTCAGCCAGGTGCTTCCTACACCCTCCTGGGTCTGACTGGGAGCTCTCTGAGGTGAGCCATACCCCGTTACCTGGATGGGCACAGGGCTAGGGGTGGAGGATGGTCCCCAGGACAGTGGAGAGCACAGACTACAGCCTTACCCAGAATGGGCCTCCAACCCCCACTCACGTTCTCTCCACTCCACACCCCTGCAAGGGAGAATGGGGCAGGGAGCTCCATGGCAAGACACAGAAGCCTAGAGGAGCTTTAGGTGCCCTTGGCCTCAACACACTGGTGCTGGGTCAGCAGGACTGCCCTGAGCTTTGGGGAGTGGGGGGATGTCCCTGCTCTGACAACCCCAGGCAGGCACAGCTCACACCCTAAGTTTCTGGGGTCAGGGTCTGGATACTTTGCTCCCCGTAGCCCCACAGGTCCAGGCTCCGGGCTGCCGTTTCTTCTCTCCCAACCAACCTACTGAGCAGCCCTGGGCCAGCCCCAGCTGCTGCTTGCCTCCCCACCTCCCATCCCCAGCACAGAAGCCCTGTCAAGGATCACTGCAAAGCACCACGTGGAGATCTAATCTGGGGCGGGGGCGCCGAGCTGAGGCGGGGTGGAAGGGGTCGACGAGAGGAGGAAATTAATGATTAAATAATGGGTTCCAAATGTAGCGGCTCCGAGTGAAATCCCCAGCCGCAAGCCGGCAGGCTGCACGCTCTCGGCCCGGCTCCAGGAGTCCCGAGGAGGCCCAAGTAGGCGGCGGAGATGTTGGTGGCGGCGGGCAGGCGGCTCCCCCCAGGCCCGGTCAAACAGTCCTGGCCAGGACGTGGGGTCACCGGGGTGCCTATGGGGCCCTGGTGATTCCTGATGACAGGTGGGAGCCCTGCCACTTGGAGCGTGGCTGCCACAGAATAGGAACCCACCCGAGGGGGACACGGCAGCAGGAGCCGAGTGGGCAATGGGCAAGCCTTGGCTGGCAGGGTTGCAGACACTCTTGGCCTCCATGCCTGGCACCCACTCCCCAGTTCATTCCACCACGTCATTGTCCTTGCTACGCTGAGCTTGGCAGGGGAGACCTGCCAAGACCACCAGTCCTACCCTGAATCTTCTCCCATAAGCATATACCCCTTCCTATGTTGAACGGTGATGCTTGCCTGATATGTGGGTGAGACAGTTCCCTACGCTGAAACTTCAGTCTTGTCTAGAGCAGATTCCTCTCATTGTGCCTCAGTTTCCCTCTGAACACTGAGAACTGGGATTCCTCTGTAGCGTTCCCTGGAAGCGAGGATTGTTTTGCAGGCGTTTTTCTCTCTGACCAGGAGGGAAGGTGTGTGAGCCAGCCCCCCGGACTCCACATAGGTTTCTACCAGAGAGTTCTGTCCTGGACTCTCGACACACCTCCTGCATGTGAGGGGAGGGCCCAGGTCTGGGAAGCCAGGGACAAGTATCTTGGCCCCATCGCTCCTTTCCTTCTCCTCTGGAACCCTGCTTGGAGCCTGAAATTTTCCACACTGAGCCTTTGGCTGCGGACGCTGGAACTTTTGCAATTTCCTGACTTGAAAACTGCTCCCCCCCCCACACCCTCCACCACGTTCCCATAGGTCTTGTGGGGGTGGTCACCTCAGCAGGGGCCCAGAGCCCAGGCTGCAGGGAGCACACACCTAGGTCTTTGGCTGTGATGTTGAAAGGTGCACTCTTGGCTGGAAGCTCCCATGTTGCTGTCTATCACTGTCTGCCTGTCTCACCCCAGGCCTCCCAGGAGAATGAGTAGCTTAAAGGACCAGGAGAGTGCGGATCTGCAGGGCAAGCAGGAAATCCACATCCAGGTAAATTGTATTGAATGATGAGAGTAGAATTTCTCTGCATAAGTCCAACCATATAGAATAGGTTCTACCCTGGAGATGGGACACTGTGCCCCTCCAAGAACAAGTGGGGAATGCTGAGAAATGTTTGGGCCGGGGAAAGTGACACACAGCCCTGAAGAGCATTGGATTCAGAGCCTGGGACCAGATCAGACTTAGAAAAATTCAGAAGCCAAGGCGCCCAACCCTGCTCCTGAACATTCCTATGTTACTGAAGCTGCCACAGTGGCCCCTGGCTGCTTCACACTGCTGCGTATGGCCAGGGGACAGCTGCCAAGCAGGAGCCTGCAGGTAGAAGCTGAGAGGGAGCAGTTTTCACACAATTTGCGCAACAGTGCAGTGCCGTGTCATTTTCCACTTCTGCAACTCCCCACAGTGATTCTGTATCATGTCATCTGGGGGCTGGTAGCCCAGGCCTGCCATGGGCCTTGTGTCACATCCTGCCTAGCTCTGGGGCACCAGTCCTGGGTCACTTTTATGGACTTCCATTCTCTACTGCTCTGGACAGGCGGGCCAAATAAACACCAGGCCCAATAAGCCTAGGGCCTTCCTCTCCCCAGGTCCCCCACACTGCCTCATCCAAAATCCACACACCATCAGGGATTGCGCGTGCAGAAGAATTTTAATAAAAACAAGCAATTCAGAAGGGCTGGCAGGGCAGGCAGGCTGGCCTTGCAGACTGGTGCTATTCCTGGCCTGGGAGGCCAGGAGGCTCTCCTAGGAACAAGCACTCCCAAGACAAATATGGAGCAACAAGCCGGCTTTGTCTTCTTCCTTTGAAGACAGACTGTCCAGGCTGGGACTTGGCCACACAAGGTGAGAGGGGAAGGTCTCGGAGGGAGGGACTAAAGGTAGGGTCAGGACTGACAGCAGTGCGTAGTGGGGGCTCTGGTCCTTTTCGAAGATGGTGGCCATTTAGGGTGAGTGTGTGGAAGTAAGGGAACAAAATTCTCACTAGCTTTGCCACCTGTCTGATCTCAAGTTGTCACCTCACTCAGCGCCATTCCCCCGCTGGCCCACAGCTCAGTCAGGTGCCTGCTGTCCCCAACATGAAAATCATTCACTAAGGGCCCCAAGCCATGGCACAGATGGGGTAAAAACAAAAATCAAAAACAAAGCTGAGAACTTTTAATCCCTTGGTTCTGTGGAAATGGATGTTTTCCAAAAGGAATTTAATTAAAGACAGAAAAAGACCAACATAAACCAAGAAATCACATACACATGTGAAAAGTGGTGGGACGGCCCCCAGTCCTGGCTTGAGAAGAGAAGTCTGGGCACAGGGTTCCAGGGCCCCCAGAGGTCAGGCCTGGAGGAAGCAACCTTGTCTGCCGTAGCTTCAGAAGGCCCTGGGTTGGGGGGTCTCAGTCCTCCGAAAGGTGTGAGCCAGGTAGTCTCATGGCCCCAGTCAGGGAAGCTCAGCTCTTGGCAGCTGCCGAGTGACCATCCAGACTCCACGGTCAGGACCTCAGCTTTCCGCTGGGACACAGTCTTGCGCAGGGTGGTGAGGGTTGACGCTCCCTGGTACTGACCAAAGCTCACGTCATAATCTCTGCCCATTTTAGAGAACTATCTGACCCTTCTCTCCAGTGGCTTTTTCTTTCTTTTCTTTTTAAGCAAAACGAGGTCTATTTTTGTGATTTTAAAAATTTGACAAATTTTCTTAGTCCAAATCAATCCAGCAAATTGTGGTCAGCAATTCCCTCCCCTGTATGCGGCCAGCACCAGCCACATCAAGGCTCTGAATGCGGTCAGCCTGCTCCTCACAGCTCCCCTGGCCCCTTCGCTCTCCTTTCCGACCTGACTCCTGTCTTTTCAGATGTTGACAGTGTGACTCATTTCTTTCCAAAGCCCTCACTTTGTCTCTCAGTGTGTGGCTCGGCTTGGGCTGGTGGCTTCTCCTTGTCACCAAGATGCAAGATTCCCATGGCTACAGTGCTGCTGCCCCTTGGGGAGATGCCTGTCCCAGGTCAGCCTGACTCTGGGCTCTTGCATCAGGGCACAGCCCCGTCCAGGCAGCCCCCTTCTAGGTTTACAGCACCTAAAAGGGGGTTAAATGAATGAATGATTGAACAGTGAACTCGTATTCAGTCTGCACATACAAAGGCCTTGCCCAAATGCCTAGGCAGAGCTACTCATTCCGTATTAACCCCTTCCTCAAAACCCTTATTACATACTTCTCATATCAATGTCCAATACTGATTCTCTCCAGGCCTTCCTTGTGTACCCTGTATCCTCCTAACATTTAGAACCATGCCTGGCACCTAGTAGATGCTCAGTAAATGGTGGAATTAGCGACTGAGTTTGATATGATTTGGATGTTTGTCCCCTCTGAATTTCCTGTTGAAATGTGATTCCTAGGTGGGGCCGGGGGGAAGGTGATTGGAACATGGAGCAGATCCCTCCTGATTGGCTTAGTATCACTGCCTTGGTGATAGGTGAGTTCTTTCTCAATTAATTCTCAGATATCTAGTTGTTTAAAAGGGTCTGGGACCTCCCCACTCTGTCTCTCTTGCTCCCCCTCTCAGCATGGGAAGTGCTGGTTTCCTTTCACCTTCCATCATGATTGGAAGTTTCCTGAGGCCTCACTAGAAGGAGTGGCTGGCACCATGCTTCCTGTACAGCTTGCAGAACATGAGCCAATTAAACTTCTTTTCTTTAAGTTATCCAGCCTCAGGTATTCCTTTACAGCAACACAAGAGCAGACTGACACCGAAACACAACTTGGAATTTTCTCACCCTGGGCTGTGAGTCTCTTTCCTCCTTTTGTGTCTGCACCTGTCATGTCTCAGTTTAAGCTTTTCCTTTCCTTTCTTCATCAAAATCATTCGAGATTTCCCTGGAAGCATCTCTCTCCTCTCTCTCTCTCTCTCCCCCCACCCCCACCCCCACCGCCTCTCACCCTCTGTGGGTATGTGTTTCTTTTTTGAGACTGAGTTTTGCTCTTTCACCCCAGCTGGAATGCAGTACAACCATGGCTTGCTTCACTGCAGCCTCAACCTTCCAGGCCCAAGTGATCCTCCTGTCTCAGCCTCCTGAGTAGCTGAGACTACAGGTGTGCATTACTATGCCCGGCTAATTTTTCTTTTTTTTTTTTTTTTTTTTTTTTTGTAGAGATGAGGTCTCACTATGTTGACCAGGCTGATCTCAAACTTCTGGGCTCAAGCAATCTTCCCGCAATCTTCCCTAGAATCTTAAGATTCTAGGGCTGTAAGGGCCTCTGCCCTCTATCAGGCTATGAACTTCTCAAAGGCAGTGGCCTTCCATTTTAATTTCCACATCCTCTGTCGCAGCATAGTGCCCAGTACTCACAACTGTCCTATGAATAAATAGAGAAGGGACAACGGAACCCATGAACTAATGAGTTACTATTTTTCTTAAAGTTTTTAAAAATCTCACTGGCTATCTAATGGTCACTATTCATCAGGATTTCTCCCACTTTCACTTTTCTAATTAATTTGTTCTTGCAGATCAGAATTAACTCCAAAGAAAAATTACTTCCCCTGGTTGTTATAGACTTCTGGAAGATAACTCTTCTATCCTTTATCCACTTTCCATCTCTCCCCCACAGAAGCCACATAGCGGTCAGCTTGGTATCAGTCAGGATAAGCAAAGTGATGATATGGTTACAAACAGCCCTCTGTATCAGTGACAGGTCTGGGTGGCTCTCACTCTCCTGGCAGGCTCTTCTGTGTAATGTTTTCATGTGGTCCCTTCACATCAGCAGGTACTCACACAGCTGCTGCAGCAAGACAGAGAGGTGGAGAGCTGAGTACGGCCAGGCAAGTTTTTTTTAACCAGAGGGTTGCACAATATTTCTGCTCACATATTCTGTCAAAGCAAGCCACATGGCCACTCTTAATTCCCTAGGAATGGGGAAGTGCCACCTTCCATGTACCTAGAAGGCGGGAAGAGCAGATGTTGGGCAACAGTTCATGGTCCCTGCCACACTGGAACTGGAGTGAAATTCAGCCTGCAGAGGCTGGTAGAGGTTCTGGCCGTGACTGAGAAGAGGAGATGAGAAACAGAACAATGGAAAGAACCCCACCCTGGATCTGAACCAGGACTTGAACTTCTCAGTCACTCTAATTACCATACCAGTCACTTCCTATGATTTTTGCCAGGAGCTCTGCCGGGAGCCCTGAGTAATCACAGCTTCACAGTTACCATCAGGGCAAGCTTTGTCAAACTTCCCTCAGGCAGCAGATTTCAGCTCAGGTCCCTGGGACTGGGGCCTGAGTGTGTTCCCCTGAGGGCCTCTCATTCACACCTTGTCCCTGCCGAAGGGACACTCCAGGGAAGAGTGACTGGAAGGAGATGGTTTGCTGAGTTGAGTTCCCTGTCACAGCTTCACCTGCTGCAGCCCTTCCCAGCCCCTACCCCTTCCCTCCCCTCTGCTCCCATGCCTGCAATTCCCACATCTTATGAAGTCTCTTCCCCTCTGCCTTTCTTGGCCAAATCCTTGGTCTGAGTTCCTCGGGTGCAATCTAGTGGCAAGGCCAGAGAGCTGATTCGATCTCTGGTTTAAGAAACAATAAGAAAAAGAAAGGGGAAGAGGAGAGGAAGGAAGAGGAGAAGGAGATTATTAAGCTCTCCAATTAGGGCAAGACTGGCTAAAATTCTTGATACAGCATTTGCCCAGAGCCTGTTAAGGGTCATCTGCCTGGCTCTGATCCAGCAGTCCCTTCATTCTATCCTGATCAGCCTCCTTGCCCAAGCTTCTCTGCTAACCCTAATCTTCCTCTTAAAATACCCAATGGCTCCTCCGAGCCACTCCTCAGGCACTGACAGCTCCACTCACACCAACAGGCTCACTATGAGCCTATGATCCTAATGCCTAGGGCGAAACAGGGAGGCTAAGATCCGGTGCCTCTGGCCAGCTGCCTGCAGCTTTTCCCCCTCACTCCTGCTGATGCTGTAGAAGGTGGCCAAGCTCCTCTACAATCCATGAATCCATGATCCCTTTACTTTCACTGGGATGTAGACAATGGAAGTCTCATCTTTTGGCTCTCAATACTGTATGCCCTGACTCTCAAATTTGCCCTCATGCTCAGAAAATTATTCTGTGTTTCAGACAGTCTTCAAGATGTTCTGCTTGGAAACACCACAGCCACTTCTGTCTTAACATGTTCAAAACTGAGCTCTCCATCTTGTCCCTATATATCTTCCTCCCCAAGGCTCCCCATCCCTTTCACAGGCCTGTCTGCATCCCCTCCGTCACCTGCCAATATCCATTCACTACCAGGATCTATGAATCCTACCTTCCAGATGTGTCCAGGACTCACTCACCTCACTTCTCTCCATCTCTACCACCACTACCCTAGTCTAAGCCTCCATCATCCTTTGCCTACACTGCAACCCTACCCTCTCCTCCACTGAGCAGACAGGGTCATCTTCTTAATGCGTTGATTGGGTTATGCTACCACCTGGCTTAGAATCCTGCAGTAGGTTTTCAGCTGCTTTGGGATAAAGTTCAAACTCCTGACCATGGTTCTCGAGGCTGTGCATGGCCTGGCCCCACCCACGCCCTCTAGTCTCTCTCCTGCCATGTCAGCCACTTGCCATGTTTTTGAACAAGACAAGCTCTTTCCTATCTCTAGGCCTTTGCCCCTGTTGTTCTCTTGTCTAGATGGCCTTTTCCTCCATTTGTCCCCTGGTTGATGTCTTCTCATCCTGGGTCTCAGATAAAGTATCCCCTCCTCAGAGGGCCCTTCCTGATCCTCATTCTAAATGAGTTCTCTTGCTATTCCTTTGCCGGGCACCTGGCACCTTCCCTTCACAACACTCTTGAAATACGAAACGACGAATATGTAGGTGAGGTTGTTTGATGTGTGGCTTTCCCAGCAGATTGCAAGCTCCAGCAGAAAAGGACTAAGTCCAGCTAGGTCCCAGCTCTGATCCCAGTGCCTTGGACAGTACTTGGTACATAGTCAGTGCTCAAGAACTGTTTGGTGAGTAAATAAATAAATCATTGGCCTTATAAATGGGAAAACAAAGGAATAGATTGGCCAGGTGACCTGCACAGTGTATGAATGACCAGACCAATACTAGAACTCAGTTCTCCAGAGAGTCCCCTGTCTTTCCCCTGCCCAACACTATCACATTATTTATGCCAACATTGCTGTTACAATGAGCAAGACACCGGCTTCCAAGGATGGTGGTGCACTGGGGAAGGCGACACAGGCAGAGGCCCTTCTATGCAGCCACCACAACTTCTTCTTGGGAGGCTTGCTCCAGCCTCCCAAGCCTCCAACCTGGACCCCACACACCACTCATCATGGCCAATCGGCCTATGTATAAGGGCTCCCCACTTGACATCCCACTCCCTCCTTCTCTCCTCACTCATTCTTCATTTCTGGGCCCCACAGAAGGCTCACCTACTCCAGAAAGCCTTTTTTTTCAACTGCTGAGACAAGCCCTATAACACTCTTTCCTAGTGTTAAGCTGCTCTCTAGCTCTTTCGTTGATGTAGAGTTCTCCCTCCTCTAAAGACTGTGAGTTTCCATGGATGGAGGCCACCCCTTTGTACCTCCTGGAATAATTCCTGCTGTGTTCCAGGCACTGTCTGAATGTCAGGGATGCCAAGGGGAACAAAACAACATCTTTACTGTCATGGGAATGCGATTCTAGTGGGAGGAGATGATCAATAAGTGAATAAGTCAATGCATAATGTTATTGCCTCTGGGGGTGATAAGGGGACACAGTGGTGTTGAGGAGGGCCTGATTTAGACCCAGGGTTCCTGGGAGGAGTTGGCATCATAGCAGAGACCTAAAGGGATGGGAAGGAACCAGAGCATCCTAACCGAAGGACAAGGAAGGAGAGATCAGCCTTTGACAGGGGAAAGGGCCTCTGCCTCTGCCCCCAGCACTGTGGGGGTGGGGGAAGGATCTGTGAGGAGGTCCCTAGGGGATGGGAGGAGACACTTGCAGGTAAGGATGCCTCCTTCCTGTGGGTAAGGATGGCTTCTTCCCTTGTTTCTGTCACAATTGGCCTAGCAGTGGTGGGTCTCAGAGAAAGTGGTCAGCACTGCCTTGTTCATTGATTTTTTTGTGTGAGGTCCTTTCTTAATGTCTAGCCTAAGTCCAGGCAGCTCCCACCCAGTTTAAATTTCTGGGTTTAATGGGCAGAGTTGCAGGGACAATTCTTCCTAAGCCAAAGAACTTCCTTTCTTCCACACTGCTTCCATATGCCTCTCTCTAGCATGGCTTATCTTTATAGAGCTTGAATCTTCCTCAAAAGCCCCATTTCCTCCTGTGGTGGGCTGAGAAAGAGCCTTAGGTCTGTGAACCTCTGCCTACCTCAGAAGCAGGTAGAAAGTCATCCCAGACAGATGCTGGCCCCTAGCCTGGCCTCTTGGGGCATCGGGCATCCTGGCCTTGCCCCATCTCCTTGGTAAATTCTGTTGCCTCCAATCCTCCAGTGCCAGAGCTACTGGCTCTGGTACATGTGGGTGAGTATGGCGTATTCACTGGGAGGAGTGTGCTTTTCATATAGTTCCAGCCTGCAGGAGGGTGGAGGTCAGCACGAGGGCCTGAAACACTCTCTCCATTAAGAACAATTCCCAGCCCCACTGGCTTCCAGGCCTGTCCTGGAGGGACACAAGGGAAAGGACTGGAGTGAGTCAAGGATGACTCAGAGGTGAAGACAGGGGCGATGCAGAGCGTTATTTGTGAAGTGCCTGATCTAGGGATCAGGGTGTTGAGGAGCCCTGGCCCTCCTGTTTGGTTCCTGGCTGGGACTTAGGCCCTTGGGAAGGGCACTGGCTCACCAAGAATGAGTGCCAATGGGCAGGCAGGGGACCAGAGCCCAGGGTTCCTGGTGCTACTGGCCTGAAGAAACCTTTCAAGTAAAGTGGGGCCTCCCTGGGGCAGAAGGCAAATTTAACATGCTCAGGTTGGGACAGTATTCTTCAAGGTTCTAGTTTATTGCCTGCTTTTTAAAAGGCAAAACCTTCTTCTCACTTTTGACTTCTTCAGCTTCATCTGCCTCAGCTTAGCTTTCTGGAACCATTTTTCTGCCACTACCTATTGGGCATCCCCATTCTGGGCTCCCCACCACTGAGGACTCCACTTTCCCCCACCTCTGTCTTCTTGGTGTCCTCTTGCTCATGTGGCTTCAATAGCACAAGCACATGCACACACACACACACACACACACACTCTCTCTCTCACACTCACACACATACACACACAGTCTGTGCTGACATACAATACACACCACAAGCAGTCTCTAGCTTCCATCTGTAGGCTCCAGGACCTTTTCATTAAACCACCATTCCCTCATCCTCCTTGATGGGTGGGCTCCACCAAGGCTGGAGACAGAAGGATGAACAGCATCAAAAAACAAAGCCGAGTGTGAGTGTGCTGGGATGGCCACAGGCCACATGCATCCTAGCCAGGGCCTCCCAGAGCAGGCCCTGAGACAAGGATATAAGTGAAGTAATGTATTTAAGAGGTGTTTCCAGGAGTGGGGACATGAGACAAGAAAGGGAGGGTTGTCGGTGGGTGCCCTAACAAGACAGTTACCACTGTAGGCAACTATGGTTTAGAATATGACTAGGGATTCTCCAGGGGCCAACATAAGACCCCCACTCAGTCATTTTACCCGAGAATGAGGAGCTGGGTGTGTATTGGTTGAAGCTGATTGCAGGGAGTGTTAACATACCCATACTTCTAGCCTGCTGCACAGAGGACAAAGCTACCAGTGACAAGAAAATCCCCTCTGGAAAATAAATGTGGAGGCTGGTAGTTGGAAGTTGAGCCAGAATGCACTAAAATGGAAAGAGAAATTATTTCCCTTCATAATTCCAGGATCATGGGATATGCTCTAAGTGCAAAAATGAAATATAATAATATTCAATTACCTACTTTCTTTGTCTATGATTTAGATGTGGGAAAAAAATACCCTCTAAAAATTTTTAACCATTTGTCTGCCCTCTCGGAAGCTTGGGCTTCATGCTTATGCTCCTTATAGGATTCTCATGAAACGCAGTTTTATCCCAGTGATATCCTAAAATGCCTGGCAGAAGCAAACATAAAATCCTTGAATAAGGATTGGCATAGACAGCATCATAAAATTTACCAAGGGATTTGTTTAAAGGAGGCAAAGAAAAGGAATGGCTTCATATAGGAGTTAAATTCAAAGTGGACCTCGTAGGTTGGGCAAGGTTTGAAAACCAGAAGTAAGAGTAGGGAGAAGCAAAGAAAAGCATTTGAGGAAAGAGAAACAGCAAGATCAAGGCCATGGAATGAGATCACAGGAGCACTGGGATCTTAGAATGAATTGCGGGTTGAGAAATTTTGTTAGGTAATGTATAATCCACGGAAAATATGAAGCGACCAGGGCTCTCTAGGTAGGAGTGGAAAGTAGAGTATTGTCTGTGATGAGATCCAGGCAGGTTTCAGGAGAAAGATGATGAGTAGGGATGTGGGCACATTGAATTTGAGGTCCCTGTAAGTCATCCAGGTAGAGATGCCCGGTAGGTGATTGCACACAGGGGTCTGAAGTTGGGGTGGAGAACTGAGCTAGAAATGGAAATTTAAGAGTCACCTGCTTAGAGGTGGAGGTCAAAGCTAAGGGATTGGTGAGACCACTAGAAGGAAAAGGAGCAAAAGAAGAGAAGAGTCTAGGGGAAGATGAGGGAAGTGAAAAAACACCTTCACTTTAGATATGAAAAGGAGAAAGTGATGTAAAGCAAAGAGGTAGATGAAGAATGAACAGAACTCAGGAAGCCAACAGAGGAAGTTTCTAACAAAGGAGTCAAGGAATGATACGGCATCCTGCCAAAGCCAAGGTGGATGGGGGCCATAGACGTAGGAGTTAGGAGGTCCACTGAAGACAAGAGCAGAGGTGATCTGGGAGTATCTGGGAGTACAGTGAGAAGGGATCCTTATGATAAAGTGGCCGGAATACGTGTCGTGGCCCACTAATCCTTCAAAAGCCTTTCTTCTGTGATTAAGATTTATTAGCTGAGGGGAAACACAGGTGATGGAAGCCATTTTTTTAAATATAGAAAGAGGTTGGATTTTTAAAAATTCTCTCTATATATATATATAATAAATAATAATTAAAACACATTTATATATAAACATATTTATATATGTTTTAATATATAAAATATATATTTTATATATATAAATGTGTTTTATATCATTTTATATAATGTGTGTTTTATATTATATATATATATATACACACATATATATATACACACACACATATATATACACACATATATATACACACATATATATTTGAAATGAGAGAACACCTGGACTATGGTATCTATCAAACTTAGGATTAAAGCCTGTCACTGCTATTCACTAGCTGTGTGATCTCAGAAAAAAATAACCTCTCTGAAGCTTTGTTTCCTCACCTGTAAAAGTGAGAATACCACCTTTAGGATTGCACCGCAGATTAATGGGATGATGCTTACTCAGTGTTCAGCAGAATGCCTAAGTTATCATTTGAAAAATCAAGTTTCTCTCTATTTGTCTATTTTTCCATTATGTAAAAGAAGTTGGTTGAGCCCCCATGAATGTAAGCCGTTATGTTTTAAATGGTCTTATAATACACAGGGGTTTCTCGGACTCAGAAATCAAGAAGCTTGAGTCTGAATGCCCTTGTGAAAATAAGAGACCAGACATGGGCCCATGAAATGTATTCCCCACCAAAAATGTCAATGGTCCATGGAATTTATTTCCCTTCATAATTCCAGAATCGTGGATATGCTCTAAGGGCAAAAATGAAATACAATAATATTCAATTACCTACTTTCTCTGTCTATGATTTAGATGTAGGAAAAAAATATCCTCTAAATTTTTTTAACCATTTGTCTGCCCTCCTAGAAGCTTGGGCTTCATGTTTATGCTCCTTATACGATCCTCATGAAAAGCAGTTTTATGCCAGTGATATCCCTAAAATGCCTGCCAGAAGCAAACACAAAATTCTTGAATAATAAATGCTCAATCAGATAGCACTAGATTTCCATAAAGACCCTGTGAAGATGAAACTCAGAGGAAAAATAAATCTGTAATTACTAAGAGTTAGTAAACACAACTAGTAGTTGGATTAAACTCTTAAAAACTCAGATAATAGAACTATCAGATAAATACTGTAAAATAAATGTGTTTTAATTATTAAAGACAAAAGAAAATATTAAATATAGAAAACAAAAATGCCTTCTAAAAAGACCAGGTAAATCTTTAAATAAGCCAAGTAGAACTTCTACAACAGAAAAAAAGACTAGCCAAAATTAAAAACTCAGTGGGTGGGTATATTAAACATAGCCACAGAGATAATCAGTCAACTGGAAGACCGTTTTGAGAATATCCCCAAATTGCAGGACAGAAAGAAAAAAAAAATCAAAAATATAAATAAGAGTTTAAGAAATGCTTCAGGAAGAAAGAGAAAACACAAAATTTCTGAATAGAAAGAATAAAGAATGAGGAGGAGGCAATATTTAAAGAGATAATGGCTAAGAACTGTTCATGTTCTTGATGAAAATCATGACTTCTTAATATTGAAGAAATAAGAATTCCTAACAGGGGAAATAAAAAGAGATCCACACCTAGCCACTTCATAGTACTCACAAAGGAAAAACATTTAAAAGTACAGATTTTCATCAGCAACAACAGAGGTCAGATGACAACTGGATCATCTTCAGAGTACCGAGAGAAAGCAACTGCCAACTAAAATTCCACACCCAGATAAAGTATAATTCAAAAGTGAGAATGAAATAATGAGATTTTCATAAGAACAGCAGGCGCATACTTGTAGGCCCTCACTGAAAAACCTACTAATGAATGCTTTTCAGGAAAAAAGAACTTGAACCCAGAGGTTAGTAGTGGGATGTGAGAAACTATAGTGAACAAAACAGCTGGTAAACAAGTAGATAAATCTAAACAAGTGTTGATTCTATACAATAAGAGTTATCGTGCTGATTAATTTGGGGGCATCACACACGTGGGATTGAAATACAATACTTTAAATACAATAAATACTTCAGCATGCAAAAGTTAGAAGATACTTGGTCCTTGTAATGTTTAGAAAGAGTATGGATATATTGAATAACTTTGGAGTTTGTTAAGTAGCAATGTAGAAAAGTTAAGTTCCCGTAGAAACATAAATAAATGCATATTTTCCAAATAAGAGTGATAAAATGGAATATTAAGCCCTCCCGTAATTCAAAAGAATAGAGAAACAGAAAAAAAAAAAACTAGAGAAAGTGGAGAAAATCCAAATTAATATAATTAAATGAACCCAAATGAATTAATAATCACAGTAAGTGTAAATTAATTAAGCTTTCCAGTTTAAAGGAAAAGGTTTCCATCACTTTATATTGGTTACTTAATACTAAAAGCTAAGTGCTTTTAGAAAACATATTGTAAACATAAGAACACAGGACAGTTAAAAGCAAAAAGATAAAAAGTAGATACACTTGGCAAATATTTACTAAAAGAAAACTGGTATAGCTAAGTTTTTTCCACTTTGGCCTGAATATACAAACTTTATTGGTGTAAAGTTTTTTTTCTTAACAATTACCTCATACTTGTGGTTCAAATCAATTATAGATAATTCAAGGCCATATCTCTTTATCCTATGAATTATTATTGAGCTATGTTTTCACCATGTTGTACTTACAAATTTGACTTTTTAATTTTTATTGAGACATATTTTACTTAAAGTTAATTGCACACATCTTAAGTGTACAGTCTGATACGTTTTGACACATATATACACACTGGTGAAAACCACACCTCAGTCTTGGTAGATAATATTCCCACCATTTTTATGCCGCTTTCCAGGGTGTCCTCCCCTCCCCCACCCCCAAAGCAAACCACTGTTCTGCTTGCTATCATGTTAGTATTATCTGTTCTTGAACTTTCTATAAATGGAATTATACAGTATGTACTCTTTACATCTGACTTCTTTGATTGCAAATTATGTGTTGGAGATTCAATCTTGCTGCTGCATGCATCAGTGGGCCATTCCTTTTTACTGATGAGTGGTATTCCACTGTATTATTAGACCACAGTTTTTAACATCTATTCATCTGTTGATAAACATCTGCGTTGCTTTTACTTTGGGGTTATTATGAATAAGTTTCTGCAAATTATGACTAATCATGAACAAGTCTTTTTGTGGATCAGTCTTTTTATTTCTCTTGGGTAAATTCCTGGAAGTGGGGTTGCTGGTTATACATTAGGTATGTGTTGAACTTTATAAAAAACGGCCAAACCGTTGTTCCAAATATAGTCATCTCTCAGTATCCATGGGAGATTTGTTCCAGGATCCCCCTATCAAAACTATGGATACATAAGTTCCTTATATAAAATGGTATCGTATTTGTACATAACCCATGCACATCTTCCCATATATTTTAAATCATCTGTAGATAACTTAGAATGCCTAATCCAATGTAAATGCTATGCAAACAGTTGTTATACTATATTGGTTTTTTATTTGTATTTTTCATTGTTGTATTGTTATTTGTTACTGGGTATTTTTAACAATATTTTTTATCCATGTTTCATTGAATCCATGGATGCAGGACCCATGGAGACAGAGGGCTAACTGTATTGGTATCAGTATAAGTAGAATTGTTATTATTGTATTATTTATCTTTTTATTACTGGTTTGCATCATTATTCTGAATATGAGTCAGATAAATAGAGTTCTTCTAGTTTGTATCTTGTTTTTTAGTTTTTCTAATAATATCTTTTGATGAGAAAATATTTTTAATTTTGATGAGCAAAAGTTCTGTTTATAATTTTTTAAATTTTATGATTAGTGCGTTTTGTGTCCAACCCAGGAAATCTTTCTCCCAAAGTCATAAAAATACTATCTCATGATTTCTTCGTGAAGCTTTATAGTTTTAGCTTTTACGTTCTGATTTAATCCATGTCTAATAAATTTTTGTGTTAGGAGTCAGCGTTGAACTTTGTTTTCCATATGGCTATCCAGTTGTTCCAGCACTATTTGTTGAAAAGACTCCTTTTTCCTTTGAATTGCATTGGTACCCTTGTAGAAGCTGCAATGCAGCAAACAAAAAGTTATATTTCCCAACTTCCCTTTGCAGCCAGATGTGTCCAAGTAATTAAATAATCTCTAGCCAGTAAGATATAAGTAGAAGTATTGTGGGAAACTTCCAGGAAAACCCTCTTAAGGGTCAGAGACATTTCCTTATCTTTGCTTCCTGTTCCTTCCTGATACTTAAAAGAGGGTGAAATGATTGGAGATTCAGCATCAATCTTGGAATACGAGGTGTCCCTGAGAATGGAAGCCAGAGCAGTGAAGCAGAAAGATCCAAAGAGTGTGGATTTCTTATGACTTCATGCACTGCTCTACTAACTGTGGGCTGCCTACCTTCAGGCTTCTCTCATGGGGGAAGAGAAATAGTTTTTTCTTTAAGACACTGAAGTTGGATCTCCACTATAGGCACTGCCAAATCAAATCTTAGCTAGTATAATTGTTTAATAGTATTTCTTCATCAATATACTATATGACCCAATGAAGAAGAGACTGTTTCTAGCTTTTCCCCTCCTATATTCTAGAACTTTGTGCAGTGCTTATACAAATTGGATTTATGAAAAGAAGACAGAGAAGAGAAGGAAGGTGGGAGAAAAGGAAGGAAGGAAGAAATCAAGGGGAAATGTAGGCTATCTGTAGACTCTTAACTGTATGAATGATCATAATCCAAGAGCGTTTATTAATGAACCAGTGTCAACCTGAAGAAGGATTTTAGTGTTTAGACTATACTGGTTCCTACCTTCCTCAACATTTTCATCAGTAGTTTGCATTTGAATAATGGCTGGATGTGAATCAATTTGACAGATGCTCTATTAACAGAAATAATTAGTACATTAGACTATAGAGTCAGGAACCAAAAATATCTTAACTGGTTGGTAGAAAGAATAATGGCCCTCTCAAAATTGTCCATGTCCTAATCCCTGGAATCTATGAATATGTTATCTTTCATGGCAAAAGGGAGTTTGCAAGTATGATTATGTTAAGCATCCTGAGAACAGAAAATGATACTGGATTATCTGGATGGGCCCAATGTAATCACAAAAATCCTTTCATACTGCTGTGACTAGTCAATGAAAAAAAAAAAAAGAAAAAGAAAGAATCTTTTGAATAGAGAATGAGATGTGCAGATGGAAGGAGAGTCAGAGAGAGGTTTGAAGATATTGTGCTGCTGACTTTAAAGACGGAGGAAGAGGCCTTGAGCCAGTGGATGCTGGCAGCCTCTAGAAAGTAGAAAAGACAGGGAAATTATCTCCTAGAGTCCCCAGAGGAATGCAGCCCTGCGTAGGCCTAGATTTTAGCCCAGTGAAGCCCATTTTGACTTCTGATCTACAGGGCTACATGATAATACATTTATGTTGTGTGTTTTAAATTTTTTACAGCAGCTATAGGAAACTAATACTCTGGTTGAGATGATAAGGTGAGTCTAACAAAACTAAATATTTTAAAATGAGGCTTAGTACAAAATCCTATATTAAGGTCCTAGAAAATAACCAAATACAAATTGCCAGGATGTAAGAGACTACTTTATTTTATAAAGGGCCTAAGCATTTTAATTTATTACAAGCTCAGTAGAAAACAGACACAAAAATACATGCAGTCTTGGAATGAAAAAATACAACATGTCATCACTGAGGAAGGGTCCCAAGGGCACCACGCCATCTGTGATGCATGGTGCTGAGTTGTGGGTTCAACCCTATAAACAAGATACTGACAAAAAGAAGGAGCAGGTAGATAAGGAGGGATCTGAAATCCATGTTTCAAACCGAAGAAATGGGGTATGAAAATTTCATCAAAAGAAGAGAAAGTCTAAGAAGACTTGCCATTTTCTTAAAAAAAAAACATAACTTATTCTTTGTGGTCTCTAGGGTAGAACACAAACCCAGAAGTACCAAGAGATCTATTTCAGTTCCACATGAAGAAGAAATCTTTAGCCTCTGATGTGACCCTGAAGTGAGATAATTTCTTTGGCGGAAGGCGTTCTGGGGTCCCCGCCCCTAGATATACCTGAACATAACCTGGAGGTGTATTTTAAGATCCCTCCGGCCCTCAAAGAATGTGTCCCTTGAATAGGAAGTGTGTTAGGTATGGGGTTGTGGAAAGGAGGGGAATTACTTTCTCTTCCAACCATCTCACCTCCACCCAAGCCACAATTATGAGAAGAAACCTGGAAAGTTAGAATTCTGGCTTCATCTTGGAAAGCCCCAAATTTTGCTGATGCAGGAAGAGGGGCTTGAGTTCTTGTCAGGCAATTCACGCCCACTCCCACCTCATCACCAAACAAACAAACAAACAAAAAACAAAACAAAAACATGTTATCACATCAGTAGGGCTTCTCACAATAAGTCAAGTCTTAAAATTGAGGAAATATAGTATTTTCTCAGTTTGTGCCAGTTCTCAAAAAAAACCAAAAAACCACCTCCCCAACTCCTCCCTTACTGGAGCACTCTGCACCCAATCCCCCAGGAACCCCAGCTTTGTGGGGGAAGCATGGGGGAACTCCTTTCCCAAAGCAAGACATGGCTTTTGACTTTAGGGAGGGGTCAGGACTCTGTCTTTCTCTTTGCTGGGTCCCAGCCTTAACATCTGCATGGGGAGAGGCCAGATGAGGCATACAGATTGATGAGAGAGTAGACAGCCCAACCAGGGTGGGAGAAGACAGTCCAAGAACCTTTTTGAGGTTCCAGGGAATAGGGGACCCTTGGATGCAAAGGAGCTCAGATTGGGGGTGCTAAGAATGCATCCTTCCTGGAATGAACTTGAAGCCACAGATTACTAGTTTCAGTCCTGCACATGACACCCCCAACTACTGCCAACTTTAAGGGAATTTCCATCTCCCCTTTGCCCCTCAGTTCACCCTCCACCTCTGTCCAACCCCCAGGATGGGTGGGAAGGGAACTGTGGAAATTCCCTGTTTAGGAACATGGGTGATAGAAAGCAGGGTAAAGAGATACTGAGAACTGAAAAAGATCCTTCAACCCCCCACCCATCCACTTTCATCCTTAGCCAGGGCACCCTCAGAAAGGAAGAGGGACTCACCAGACTCATCTACAGGTGCTGAATTTTTCCAAGGCCTCCAGACCACCCTCTTCCAGTCTCCCAGCCAGCTCATCCCACTGGGGAGTCAGCAGGCCCAGCCGACAGCAGGGTTGTGCAATCAGAAGCCCAGATGTGGCTGCAACTCTGGCTTGCGGCAGCTGCCTCTGTCATCACCCAGGGCCTATGGCCTTCATTTCACCCGTGAGCTGTGTTCTAGCAACATTCCTGTCCCCATCCCAGACAGGTCCCACCCAGCCACCATCCTCCTCCAGCAGCTCCAGAAAACACTTGGCAGCCAAGAATCAATGGCCTAGCTCAACCACACTATGCCATGCCACCAGTGTGGGAGGCCTTACCCTACCTAGGCCTTGATAGGTGTGAGCTAAAGCTTGAGCCCAAGTTCTCCAGTGAGTTTTCTCCTCACTCCTGAGGTCTTTGAGTTTAGTGATGCATTTGTTGCTCCCCACAGGAACTGGAAAAGATATAAAATCTCTTTTATTGCCCTTGGGTATTCTAAACAGGGCAAGGTCACATTCGTTGTGCAGCTACCATGACCACCATTTTCATAAATGTGTGGTCAATGTCAGGCAATGCCACTGATTGTCCGGCCTCCGAGTTGGCAGATGGTCAGACTTACAGTAGGTCTGCTCACTCCTCCAGATAGGAGAGCCTGGCTCAGTAGATGCACTGTGATTATTTGCTAAATGGAAAAATGAAATGAAGATTCAAGAGATGGAGAGAGTTGCCCAATGCCACATAGCAAATCAACAGCAGAGATGGGATCAAAGCCCAGGTGTTAGGGCTTGCAATCAGATTCTTTTTCTCCACAGCATACTCTCTGACTTCATAATGATAATGGTGGCAATAATGGTGATAGTACCGGTGGTTGGTGATAATGGCAGTGGTTATGATGGTGGTGACGATGATGGAAATAGTGATGACAGTATTAGTGGTTATGGTGGCAGAAATGGCAATGGTAATGGTGATAATAACAGTGATGATAGTGATAACGGTGGTGGTGATGATGATGGCGATCTTGCTGGTGGTGGTACTGATAACAGCAATAATAGTGATGGTAGTGGTGATGATGTGGTTAAGGTGATAGTGGTGATTGTGGCAGGAATGGTGATGATGTGGTGATGATGGTTCAGGCGGTTATAGTATGATGATGGTGGAGATGGTGGTAATGATGGTGACACAGCCTTGATGTGATAACGAAGACATATTACCCTTTCTCAAAGAATTCACTTTAGGAATATATATATTCCTAATATTATAAGAGTTAATATTTAGAAATATTATAGGAAGAATTAAATACTTTTAGATTTAATTCTTCAACCTTGAAATGATTTGGAGTTTGAGTCCTCATTCAAATCTTCGTTTAGCAGCAGAAACTAAGTGTTGTGTGGCTGCCCTGAGAATACCCTGTTGGAACTCCTGCTGTGATGAGCAGATGGACAGACGGCTCCTGCAGCTGCACTTCTAGGTCCAGGACGTCACTTGTGCCAAGGCGCTGTTTCCCAAGGGCTACTTCAGCGAGGTAACTGGCTCAGGCACTCCCCATCAGACTCCACATCATGGATGAAATTTTCTTAGAACTGTGCTGCAGTGTCAGACTCTTCCTCCCCAGCCCTTTTTCTTTACTTCTGTCCTCCACAGGCGGCCAATATGCAGTGCCGTCTGAAGGCTCTCCTCACCTTCTCTAGCTCCTTCTCCTTTATTCCTCACAGGTGCTACCTCCAACAAATCTCTTCCATGTCTGTTCATGTCTTGTTCTATATTTTTCAGCAGACTCATATTAATAAGCCTGGGTGACCAAGCTGAGTAATACCACTCTGGTGAAAATAAAAATAATGGCTAAAATATTTTAGCAATGAGAAGGATTTTCTTGTATCTGAGGACAGTTCCAGGTAGGAATATTTTATAAGCTTTGAGAAGAAAAGTTGAGTTTGCCTTTGGCTAATTAAATCCTTGCTAGGAATTTGACATACGGTGGAGAGAAGGGAGGAAGGTAGGGGATCCACAAGACAGAGACCCCGAAATGGGAATAATCTAGGTATGTTCCAGGGATGGTGAGCAACTCAGAATGACAGGAGTGGAAGAGAGGAGGAGGGGAAGAGGAGAAGCTAAAGCTGGCCAGAAGTAGGGAACCAGTAAGGACCTTGCAGCCAGAGCAAAGACTTGAGATTTGATGAGACAGGAAGAGGTAACAGAAGACGTGTGAAGGGTGGCAGTGGCATTGCAGAGGGGCAGGCTAAGAAGGGGTTTCAAGGAAGAGATCACTTGGGGGCTATGGGTGTCATCCTGGCATGCAACAAGGAGAGCCGGGATTGAGATAGTAGATGTAGCAGAAATGGAAAAGCAGTGGTGAGAAAGAATGGATCCATTTTGCTGCCTCACTGGACGTGGGAGGGAAAGAAGAGGAGCCATGTCTCAGGGGCTCAGCCTGGATGGAGACTGGAGATGTCTCTGACAGAAACAAGATGGCTGAAAGGAGTTACATTCTGGAGGGAAGACTATACATTGTTTTGGGTCATGATTCTCCAGTCATGACCACTGAGGACTTGAAAACATGAATCTGAAGCCCAGAAAAGAAGCTTTAGGCTGGGTTGTTGCAAGGGAGCAGATGAGCTCTCCTCTAGGAGACATTGGGTGCAATATAGATGCCTAAATGGTGAAAGCGGCAGAGAGGAAGGAAGTGGCAATGAAGATGGAGGGAGCTGGGAGGTAAGAAGACAGGAAGGGCAGAATCCCCAGTAACCAAGCTTTAGGCAGACATCTGCAATCCTGAGGGCTGCATCCCATAACCCATGTCCTTCCACAGCCTTCCAGCCTAAGGGGTGCCCATATTGGCCCTGAAGGAAATAGGGACAGGCATCTGGGGCTTCCCACGGACCTCAAAGAAACTAACTCTCCTCTAGGGTCATGCCAGAACAGAGAGGTGACATTCTGGCAGAGCTCAGGACTGTGGAGTCTGCCACAGGGCAGCCTCCCATAGCCTGCTCCTCTGGTCCAGTGGACACACTGCTCTCCTGGGGTCAGCACTGGGGCAGTAGCAGCCTATGTGTGAGGTGGTGGTGCTGGCATCTGCTTCCCTGGAACAGGGACTAGGAAAACAGATGACCTCAGGCTGAAAGCTCTTAGATTCATTGCTCAGAAGAGGGCGGAAAAGACAGGCTAAAAATACATGCAGACCCAGATTCCCTAACTCTCCAGAAAAACTCCAAGCAGAGTGTCCTACAAATGCATCTGAAGCAGGCTCCTGAAATCGGCTGTTCCCTCACCAACCTATCCATCACTCTGTTCTCGGGGCATACACACCTGTCTTCCACCCGGGCCTGGCTCCTCTCCATCCCCAGAACAGGCTGGGCTGCTTCTTACCTCCCAGCCTTTGCCTGCACTCTCCCCTCCCCCATGCACTTTCTTTTCTCCTCGTGGTTTATCTCCAGCTTGTTCAGGACTCATACTCATCTCACAGATCACCCCTAACCTCTTTGGGGGAGCCTCCTAGGCGTCTAAGTTCCTCTAGACTAAGAACCTGAATCCTACAATGTGCCACTGGATGGTTTATTTTCCCTCAATTTCTGAAGATTAGATTGATCTTCTCATAAAAAAAATCTTCTTAATGGGGGAGGGGGCAGTGAGGAATCTCTGTATTTTTTTCTTTTTTTAAAGAGATGGGGTCTCACTCTGTTGCCCAGACTGGACTTGAACTCCTGGCCTCAGGGGATCCTCCCACCTCAGCCCCCTGAGTAGCTAAGACCACTACACCCTTTTTTTGTTTTTTCTTTTGTCCTTCTTTTCTATCTCTAAAAGCAAACAGCCTAAAATTGGGCATATAGTAGATGCTTAATAAATGTTTCTTCTGATCAATTGAATAAATAGGATGGCTTAGTTTATCTGAATATACTCAAATTCTTAGGATAGGGAAGAGAGAGTGGGGAGGGGTGCAGGGAGAGTACGTAGAATGATTGGGGTGGCCAGGAGCCCTCACCCCAACAAGTATGTGTGTGTGCACGCACGAAAGCACCTGCCTTTGAATACGACATGCATGGAAGAAACTGTACTAAACTAAAGGAAAGCACTAGAATGTTTGGAATTCCTGAGCAACTTCTAGGGTTGTCAAGATGGCCCTGAATATCCTGAAGAGCCAGTACCCCCATCTTTTGTGCTACAACCGCCTGGGCTTTGCCCTGAGCCTCCTTCCTGTGGCTGAACCTCTGGGGCCCACAGTGAGATCCCACATCAGAAGCTGCATTTCGATTGCTGCTGTTGTGACTGACTGATTTGCATTCTTTGGTGGCAGGAGTGAGGGTACGTGGAGTCAAGTGTGTGTCTTATGGCTGACATTCCTTTACAACTGTGCCTTTGCTCTTACCCCCAGGTCCTTATCTTCTCACTGCCTCCATCCAGCCATCTCACTCCAAATGTGGGAACCTCGGAACTATGGAAACCCTGGGCCTAAGCATACAATCTGACCCACAGTAGGTACCTAAAAGTTGCAGGTTGATAGAAGGAAGAAAGGGAGAGATGGGGGGAGGTGGGAGAAGAAAATTCATTTTTAGATCTAAAAATTCTGGCAGAAAAATGGAAATAAGGAATTAATATATAGACTTTCTGTAGCACAATTTAGCGTGTAATTATAACACACAAACAGCACAGTGGCTCACAAAAACATCAATCTATCTCAGTTTTAACAAAGTGACTACAGATTATGGTCAAAATAGTAAACGTTAAACCTTTCAATATTCTGGAGAAGGGCACAGGATTCTTACCCCCACAACTCAGCTTGACTCACAGAGGGAGGGAAGTCCTTCTGGCTCCTCTCCAACCTTGGGCGGGGCAAGGGGAATAATCTTGAAACTTCTCCTCATCTTCCTCCTATCTGCCCCTCGAGAGGGGCGTTGCTCTGGTCAGAGGGGGATGTTCCCTTGGTTTCCTGGGTGTGGGCTCATTCAGATGCCACCTTCTTTTCCCTCTCACTTCCTGGGACTCAGCCTTCCCAGGCAGCCACGACTATCCTCCTGCGCACTCTCACTTCCCATGCTGCGTCGAACCTCCCAGACACAAAAGCAGTCATGTCTTTCTCTGTCTGCCTGTGGATGGGACATTCCCAGCCTGTGGCTAGGGGGAAACATGGATGTTAGGGACTTGGGGACAGGAAACATCCCTTGGGCTTCCAGGAAATGGCCTCCTGGGCCAGCCCAGGCTATCAGACAAGCCCTGCTTCAGGGAGATACTGGGCACTCATCAGAGATTAAGCTATTACTGTGTTTCCCTTTCGGATTTTATCCTTATGCTATGACTCCCTTGGCAGGAAACCTGGAAGGAAGGGAGGTGAGCAGTAGGATTCAGGCCCCAAACCTCCCTGGAGTCCCTAACAAGAAGCCAGGGCAGCAATAATTCAGTGAAGATGCTGAATATGCCATTCTCAAGGTCACACTCTCCCCATATCCTGTCCATTCTGTAAAATTCTGCACACAAGGCAATGGAATAGGTAGAAAGGAAAGGCTAAGAGATAGAAGACCTACAGTTTCATCCCATCTCTACCCCTAAGGAAATCCTTCCTCCTTGCAGCCTCAGTTTCCTCAGTTAGAATGAGGCTCCTCACTCGAAGCAACTTTATGATCAGAATTTAGTTTGATACTTACAACCTTGTGTGCAGGAGAGAAGCCGACATGATCCCACGCCCTGGGATTTAAGGGTGGAGTGGTGGAGCTAGGAGAGAAAACTCACATGTGTGAACCAACTGGCAAAAAATGCAAGACAGAGTTTGATTGAATGCCTGAGTTAGTGGATCAGACCAGCGGTGCCTGGCTTGTGGGCTGGAGCTCTTGCAAGAGACCTGTATATCCATATGTCCTACAAGCATCGGCCGAAAGCTGAATAAATAATACAACTTGCACGTATATGTGGGACTATTTTTCAAATCATCGATGCTGCTGTCATGAATAAAATGCAGATTCATTTGAAAGTGGTCCTGAATGCAGACTGCCTTTAGGTTGCTATGCATTTTCTCAAATGACAGACCTTATAAAGACAACTGTTGTTTACAGGGACATAAAACAATATTTGGCCTTTTATTTAAAATATTTGAGGGAAAAAGGCAGGGGGTGGATGAAACTAGAAGGAGAGAATGTTAATAATTATTGAAGCTGGATGATGAGTATTTGGGGGATTATTATGCTGCTGTCTCGACTTTTGTATGTTTGACATTTTCCATAATAAAATGTTTCTTTAAAAGTACAAATGCTCTTATGTGGTCATTCATGAAATCTTTTGACGTTAAAAAAGGGATTCTTTGTGGAAAGCTGCTCACAATACACTGTTGAGTGACTAAAGACAGTTATAAAGCCATATGTAAGTATGACTCTAATTCACTTTCTTTAAAACAGTAAGGGTGTGTGTATGTGTGTGCACAGGAAAAAGCCTTCATTTCAGACCCTCACTAAGATGTGAATGGTGGTTAACCCTAAGTAGAGGAAATGGGGCAGGTTATATTTTCTTTTTCTTTTTTTTTTTTTCTGAGATGGAGTTTCACTCTTGTTACCCAGGCTGGAGTGCAATGGCGCAATCTCGGCTCACTGCAACCTCCGCCTCCTGGATTCAAGCAATTCTCCTGCCTCAGCCTCCCAAGTAGCTGGGACTACAGGTTCACGCCACCATGCCCAGTTAATTTTTGTATTTTTAGTAGATACGGGGTTTCACCATGTTGACCAGGATGGTCTCGATCTCTTGACCTCGTGATCCACCCGCCTCAGCCTCCCAAAGTGCTGGGATTATAGGCATGAGCCACCACGCCTAGCCCAGGTTATATTTTCTTTATTTTGTTTATCTGTATTTCCAATGAACATACTTTCCTTTTGTAATCAGTCTGAAATATTTTTTAAGATTTGTAGTAGGTATTTTTAATTCAAAAAGGTTGGGAGGTGCTCCTTCAGGGAGATGGGTGTGGGTGCCAGCCCTCGAGAAGCTGTCATGGTGGACAGCCTCACCCTGAGTCTAAAGAATGGGTAAGATTTAGAAATCCCAAAGCGGGTGGAAGACGTGCTGGGCAATACAAAAACAAGGACATCTTGTCTTGAGAGAGTGACCTTCCCAGAGGAGGGGTGAACCCAAGGGCCAGGGGCTGCAGGGGGTGTGGGGCAGGGATGGAGGGGCTGGGCGTGGCAAGGTCTTGAAGGGCCAAGGGGTTCTGGGAAAAGAGGAGCTTGAATTTCTGGCTAAAAATTGCCCTGGGTATGTGTGCGAGTGCACGCGTGCGTATTAGCTGTGGCATTCAGAGCTAGGAATAATTGGAAAAATATGACCAATGCTGAGCCACATGCATTTGGGGACATGTGGCTCTAGTTCTAGGATTGTTTGTCATTCCTTATTTCAGGGACGCAGGAAGACAAAAGATGAAGCATTGAACTAAACGAAGATTCAGATGACACCAAGGAGTCAATGTAAGGCCAAGACCATCAGCTATCAGATGGCACCTCTTGGGGCCTCCACCCATCCCATGACCAATCACACTGGGAGGTTGTTCATATGTCCTGCCAGCTACCACCAGGACCAGCGCCTTAGCAACAGGAGCTTTTGCACGCTGGGAAAGGGAACTCTGGCATCTTCCCAAGGGTTTGCCGGAAGGGAGCTGGAGGGACAGCGGGATGGAGAGGAAGAGGCCACATTACAGGCAAACTGGAGAGAATCCGGGAAACTCCCAGAAACCCCAGCAAAGACTGCAGAGAGAGCCTGGGGATCCACAGAGGCCTACATGACCTCAAGGCCCAGAGTCACTGGCTTCCAGAAGGCAGGGAAGTTGATGGCACGCATCTCTGTACCTCTGTGTCCTTACTGGTAACTAAAGCAGAGGCCTAGGGACCCAGTAGGGAAAGAGGCCCAGATGAGACCTCTAGGAGATCCAGAGAAGGCAGAAGAGACCTTAGAGCATTCAGAGCCTAGGCTGGGCAGGTAGCCTCTTGCTGAGCAGACCTGCAAAGGGATGGCCATTTGCAGGCCCCTTGAGCAAGATTGTGGAAGGTGAACTTGCAAACTGCTAGCATGACGCTTCACTGAGTTCTCTTCACTTATTGCTACCTAGAAGACCTTGACTTCACCTAGTATGCAGAGTCTTGAGATTTTAAAACTGAATGTGACATTACCCATCCTTGCTCTGGCCTTTGCCAGAATACTACACATGGTACTTGACTCTGGGAAGACAGCAAACATGAGATTCCCTTCCCAATCCTACCTCCCTAACTCCTCTCGCCTGACTTATCTCCTCCTGGGAGGCCTGGGTGGCAGCCTTCACCAGGAATGTGAGAGATTCCTGTTTGTTCTTCCAGCCAAGTCCCTTTCCCCTTCACTCAGCTAAAATAGGATTGAACTTTCTCAACATGTTTACTAGGAAACTAAGAAATAAAACAAAATCAAAGGCAAGTGATGGAGGTTGATCAACTATTATAGGATCTCAGAATCTAACAGCAATCTTCTCTCAAAGAACCCAACTCAAATCTCTCAGGATTTTTTTAGAAGTGCTTCTTATTCCTTCTTCTTATTTTACTGTACTAGTCCTCATTCTCATTATGGTTTGCTAATGCTTTTGAGCATATGCCATGTGCCAAGCATTGCCATTTGTGATCATTTATCGTTTTATCAGGCGGAGCATTGTGTACGTGTATCATTGTATCATGCTCGGACGGGTTAAATAATTAATCCACAGCCATTCCCCTGAAAGTGGCAGGGCTGGATGTTGAAACTAAGGCTCTCTCTGACCTTAAAACCTACAGATTTATCACCCTCCACCCTGCCTCTCTTTGACTGTGTGTCCACACCTGTTTTTGTAATGCAAGGCATCTAATGTGAAGTGCCCAGCCAGGGACACATGTGAACCTTGGGACCCATTTCTGGTCCCCGTAAAATTCATGCAGAAGCTCCTGACACTGGTTATGAATAGTTTTCAACTTCAAGAAAACAAATAAATGGGATTGTCTTACATTTCCTTCACCATTTTTTTTCTTATGGACTTCAGGCGCACAAACTTACAGTATCTTCTGCTTCATGGTGCATCATCATTAGTTCACATATGGATTTCCTTTATTTCTTATTTATGTATTTGTGGATTTTTAAGAAAATAAACACCCATAGGCCATTACCCATCTCAAGAAGCAGAACATTACAGATAATTTACAACTACCTATGTTCCTCCCCAGTCCTGCTGCCCAGCCCCTTCTCCTTATCATTCTCTTGCTTTAAAAAAAAGAGTCATTTGAACTTATATATGTATATATGCACTTTAAAATATAATTTTCTTTAGTTTTATTTGTTTTCAAACTTGTGGGATTAGAGCTGAGGGTCAGAACCTTCTGAAGTTTCTTTTTTTCATTCTAAATTATGCTTCATCCGAAATTTATGGATTCATCCATGTAGTAGTACATGGATGTATACTTTTTTCTTTTCCTTAATCTTATCACTACAAATAAACATGTAAGTTTAACAAGATTTTTCACCACCTTTGAATCTGAAATGTCCTGAGGTATTTCTAGAATTCAGCTCTTTTCTTAAAGGACACTTCAAAAAGTATCTTCAGTGTGGGTCTTTTGCGGCTGGTCATCTGAGCCCATGCATAATTAAGAATATTTCTATTATGCCATTCACATGACAATTTTGGTATATATAAAAGTCTTAATTCAAAGGTTTTCCTTCAATATTTAAAAAAATAGTATTCCATTGTCTTTTGTGCCTCTGCTGCTGTTATTCAGAAGTCTGATGTCAATACAGCTCTTGTGCCTTTGTAGTTGTTCAGTCCTTTCTCTAAAGAAACTTTTAAAATGTTCTCTTCTTTGATATTCTTACATTTTACTGTAGTGTATTCAGGAGTGATATTTTCCTTCTTTCTCCTATTTGTATTTTATTGCACTTTATTAATCCTTTTAATCTCATATTATTTATTTTTTAATTCTGGAAAATATTTCTCTATTATTTTATTAAATACTTCCCATATATTTTTGTCTTCTTACTTCTTATACTTTTATATTCTCCTGGAACCCTTATTATCTGGATGTTAACACTTCCACTCACATACTCTATCTTCTTTAGCTTTTCCTGTATATGTTCTATTTCTTTATCCTTTCCTGCCACCTTCCAGAAAGCTTCCTCAATCTGATCTTCCAATTCATTATGTTTTCCAGCTATATTCATCCTATTATTTATTTGTGTTCCATGTTCTTTATTTCAACTATTACATTTCTCTTATCTAACAATTCTACCTGTTACTTAAAAAAAATTTTAATTCTCATTTTATATTATTACATATATGGTGCTCCATTCCTGTAAATGTGTTTAGATTATTTTAAATTTTCAATCCACTTTTCTAATACCCCTGCTTCAGAAGGAATGTGGTTTTACTCTTGAGGTTGTGGCATTCCCTCAGGGTTATTTGGGCACATATTCTCCAAGGGTTTCAGTTATTGTCTTAAAATATGTAGTATAGAAGGGAAGATCACACTCTAGTCATGGGGCCAAGACACACAAACACCTGTTTACCATCATACTACAAAGCAATTCCTCAGGCCAAAGGTTGGTGGAAAGAACAATCTCCCTGGATAGAAGCCACTAGCCTAGGGTGGGAGAGGAAGAAGATAGAATATGCAGCTGAGCTCATCCCAACCTGTTTTCCCCAACTACTTCCTCCAGAGGAGTAGGTGCGTTGCCCAGACAATACTCCTACAGATACCTGCTCAAACTCCCGGGCCACTGTCTCCAAAATCTGCAGTAAGAGGTACACAATACTTGTCCTAGTGTAATGTAGAGAAAAGGCAAGATCAGATCTTAAACGACTTTTCTTTAATTTAACTTCTCATTGTCACTATCAGTCACCTTTATTTCAGGTTTTTGCCACATCCAACATGTCAGTTCAAAGTACCTTTCAGTTTCCTTGGATATTTCTAACGTTCTTTTTCTTTGCTGGTGTGTGTGTATGTGGGGGGGGGAGGTTGTGGGTGTGTGGTGCTGGCAAGGGAGCCATGTGATGTGACAATTTGCACCCTGGCAGGGACCACATACCCTCATCTTTACCAATTCTGTGCCTAAGTTCTTACAATCCTTTCATCTGGACATTCCCAGGAAACATATTATCTCTAGTTCCTTTTTGATTTTTAAATAACATTCTACAACCCATCTAAAAAACTAAAACATACTTAATACAGAATGCTCTAAAAGCACACAAACACATAAAGCAAAATCCATCTACAATTTTACTACCCTGATATTTCTCCGATGAATTCAATGTAAATAGATCCTCTCAGAACATCCAAGAGGTTTGTAATTATATACATGCCAGCCAGGTGTCTCAGATTCCTATTTCCTCATACCCACTACTAATCCTGTATATATTATGTTATTGATTTATTAAAAGTTTGTCAAGCTGAGGGTGGAAAAAAGTGTAATTTATTAGTGTTATAACTTGTAGTCCCAGGTCTGAAGAATAGTTAGGCATCATTCCATATGTTTCCTAGATGTTGGTACTTCTGTGAAATGCTCATTCTTACCCTTTGCCCAGTTTGCTTTTGAGTTGTTCGATTTTTTTCTTATTGATTTCTAGGGCTTCTTTACATATCACTCATATTGATCCTTGCTATATGTGTTTCATATATTTTCATCTCTATGAGAAAATGATTTTTATTTGTGTTCATGTTGTCTTTCGAAAATGAAGATGTTTAAAATATTCATGTGGTTGAATCTTTCAATCTTTTTCCTTTAATATTTTTGAGTTTTTGGCATTGCTTAGCAAGGTCTTTCCCACCCTCACACTTAGGAAAAAAAAGGTCAAAGGATAAAATAAATATTTCTCCAGAGCAGACATGCAAATAAATGGTCAATACTTACATGAATAGATGCTCAACGTCATCATCCATCAGAGAAATGTAAATCAAAACCACAAGGAAATACCTCTTCACACCCATGAAGATGACTATAATCAAAAAGTCAGATAACAGTATCTTCAATAAACGGTGCTGGGAAGACTAGACATCCCTATGCAGAAGAATGAAACTAGGACCTTGTCTCTCGCCACTGGCAAAAATCAACACAAAATAGATTAAAGACTTAAGTGTGAGACCTGTAACTGAAGCTACTGGAAGAAAACAGGGGAAGTGCTGTATGACACTGGCCTGGGCAAGGATTTTTGAAACTAAGATCTCAAAAGCACAGGCAACAAAAGCAAAAATAGACAAATAGAATTACATCAAACTAAAAAGCTGCAAAGCAAAAAAAACTATCAACAGAGTGAAGAGACAATCTACACAATGGGAAAAAATATTTACAAACTCTGCATCTGACAAGGAGCTAATATCCAGAATATGTAAGAAACTCAAAGAACTCAATAGCGAAAAAGCAAATAATCTGATTTTAAAATGGGCCATAGATTTGAGTAGACATTTCTCAAAAGAAGACATACGAATGGCTAAAAGATATGGAAAAATACTCAACATTACTAATCACCAAAGAAATGCAAATCAAAGCCACCATGAGATACCATCTCATCCCAGTTAGAATGGCTTTTATCAAAAAGACAGAATGATAGATGTTGGCAAGGATGTGGTTAAAGGGAAACCTTTGCACACTATCTGTGGGAATGTAAATTAGTACAGCCATTATGGACAACAGTCCTCAAAAAATTAAAATTGGAACTATGATATAATCCAGCAATCCCACTACTGGGCATATATTCAAAAGAAACGAAATAAGCATGCTGGAGAGATATTTGCACTCCTGTGTTCATTGCAGCACTATTCACAACAACCTAAGTGTCCACCAGTGGATGAACGGATAAATAAAACATGATGTGCATATACAATGGAATACTATTTGGCTATAAAAAAGAATGAAATCCAGTCATTTGGGACTACATGGATGAAACTGGAGGACATCATGTTCAGTGAAACAAGCTAAGCACCAAAGGCCAAATACTGCATGATCTCCCTCATGGCAAAAACTTTAAAAGTTGATCTTATAGAAGTAGAGAGTAGAATAGTGGTTACCAGAGGCTGGGGAGAGAGTAGTGGAGAAAAGATAATGGGGAGAGGTTGGTCAACAGGTTTAAAGTTGTGGTTAGGTAGAAGTAAGTTCTGGTATTCTATTGCACAGTAGGGTGACTATAGTCAATAGTAATGTATTGTATACTTCAAAATAGCTAAGAGAGAGGATTTTGAATGTTCTCACCACAAAGAAATGACAAATGTTTGAGATGCTAGATATGCTAATTACCCTGATTTGATCATTACACAATGTATGTATCAAAACATCACACTGTACCACATAAATATGTACAACTTTCATGTGTTAATTAGAAACAAAACTTATAAAAAATAAAAATAAATTTTCTTTGTAAAAATGATTATATAATGACAAGTAGAAAAATTGGAACCTTTATACACTGCTGCAAAACAGTGCAGCCACTTTGGGAATAGTCTAGCAATTTCTTAAAAGATTAAACATAGAGTTACCATAGGACTCAGCAATTCCATTCCTACATAAATTCCCAAGAGAAATAAAACCAAATCTTCACACAAAAACTTGTACACGAATGTTTATAACAGCACTATTCTTAACAATCAAAAAAATGGACACAGCCCCAAATTCCTTACACTAATGAATAAATAAATAACATGTGGTATATCCATACAATGAAACACAATTTGGCAATAAAAAGGAATGAAGTACTGAGATCTGAGATATGTTACATCATGGATGAATCTAGAAAACATTATGATAAATGAAAGAATCCAGTCGCAAAAATACCACATATATGTTTTCATTATTGTATGAAATGTCCAGAATAGACAAATCTATGAGCAGGAAAGTAGATTAATGATTGCCTGAAGCTAGAGAAGTAATGTGGGGGAAAAAGGATTTTTCAAGGGAGTGATAGAAATGTTCTAAAACCAGTTGTGGTGGTGACTGTATAACTTTTAATATACTAAAAGCCATTGAATTGTACACTTTAAATGTGTTACTCATATGGTATGTGAATTATATCTCAATACAGCTATTTTTAAATGCTTATATTTTATTCTAATTTTATACAGTTTGCTCTATAAATATTTAAACTATATGGAATTAATATTTTGTATAGGATGTGAGAAAGGAATTCTATTTTTTTAAAGGATATTTATTAGTTCCATTCCATTTTCTTAGCATAAACTATTCATTTGGCACTGCCTTGAAATGAAATTTTTATTATATACTGATATGGTTTGGCTGTGTCTCCACTCAAATCTCATCTTGAATTATAATTCTCATAATCCCCACTTGTTGTGGGAGGACCTGGTAGGAGGTAATTGAATCATGGGGCTGGTTAGCTCCATGCTGTTCTCGTGATAATGAGTGAGTTCTCAGGAGCGCTGATGGTTTATAGGGGATTTTTCCCCTTTTGCTTGGCCCTTCTCCTTGCGGCCACTATGTGAAGAAGAACATGTTAGCTTCCCCTTCTGCCATGATTGTAAGTTTCTTGAGGCCTCCCCAGCCATGGTGAACCTCGAGTCAATTAAACCTCTTTCCTTTATAAATTACCTGGTCTCAGGTATGTCTTTATTAGCAGCATGAGAATGGACTAATTATATATAATAAATTTTCAAAAATATACATGAATTTGTTGCTAGACACCATTCTCTATTTCCTTATCTCTTTGTGCTTGCATCAATATTGCATAAATTTGGTTAGTGCAGCTTTATAGAATATTTTGGTATCTGGCTGGACTCTTCTCAAAGAAAATAGCCTATGTCGTTTTCTTTCATTTACTCTTTCAAATGAGCTTTAAAATCAATATGCTAAACCACATAATTTCAGAAAAGAAACAAAAATTGGGACCTGATTGAATTCCATTAAATTTATTGATTTGGGGCAGTATTGCTATCTTTGCAATAATGAATCTGTCTTTCCATTGAAACAAGTATTTCATCATTCAGTGACATCTATGGTTTCTTTGCAGGTGTTGAATATTTATCGAGAAGTTTATTACTTTTTTACTACTGCTAATGAGAAATAGTTTCATTTTATTTTCTAATGATTATTGACAACATATAGAAAAGCTATGTTTGTCTTATATCTAGCTACATTAGGATATCCTCATATTAATTACAACATCTTTTCTACTTATTCTTTTGTATTTTTTAGTAGCTATATTAACTAGAAATTTTTAATTTAATTTTTTTAAAAAAGGCAAATCTGCCTTAAACAAAAAGCAAATGTATTTGCTCTCAGAAAGGAAAATCCAGAGGAAAGACTGACATTAGGAAAACATAGTTTTTCTCCACATCATTCCGTGGCCTTTGAATCTATAAGATTCATTCTCAGGCTACATGCACTTGGTCATGGCCATCACCAAATGACCGAAGGGCATGGAGTGTTTTAATTGGCTAGGCCTGGGTCACAGGCTTGACTCCTTTCACTGAGAGAGGAGTTCCATCCAGATTATATGGATGGAGCACGGCTGTATGAAGGAATGGATATTCAAGTGAAATTGGTGAGGAAGAAGAAGCATCAGATGCTGGAGAGCCAATAGACATTCAATATGGAGACAATCAAAACATCTGAAAATAGGGGTGGTGTTGCCTCTTCATTTCTCATATTTATGCTACTTGCTACTCGTTTTTTTTTTATTGCATTGTCTAGGATGTTCAGAACTAAGCTGAAAAATTGTAGCAGTAGCATTCCCTGACTTTATTGGTATTTTACCATTTCGGATAAAGTTATCTGGATAAAGTTTGATACTCTTTACTAAGTAAGAAAATACCATTCTAGGTCAAGCTGATTGAAAATTTTTAATTAAAAATGAATGTTGAGGGAGAGAGATCCAAGAAGGCTGATCACTAGCAGCTCAGGATTGTAGCTCCCAGTGAAAGTGCAGAGAACGAGAGGACGCCACACTTTCAGACGAATTTTTGTTGCTCATGGACCAGGAGATTCCTAGCGGAGGAGCCCCATGGGTTGCCAGCGCGACTCTTGTGGCCGGCGCGGCGGTTTTGCCGGTGCCAGGGCGTGGTGGTTCTTGGTGCAGAGTAAACAGGACTGGGTCCCCTTTTGGTCAACATTTGGAGCTCCAGGAAGGAAGTCACCTATTCAGCTGATTGAAAAAAGGGGCTCAAGAAGGAAGCCAGACCGGAGATTCCCGGGCAGAAAAGCACCATGAATCTTAACACTGCTGTTTTGGCCAGTGCAGTGGGTTGCTCAGATTCCAGCGCTGGGAATCAACAAGTTGGACGTCCACTCAGAGACCCAATTTGAAAGTCGGTAATTACAAAGATGACAGGTGGATAAATTTACAATGATGGAAGAAACCAGCATAAAAAGGCTGAGAATACCCAAAATCAGAATGCCTCTCCCTCTACAGGGGATCACAGTTCCTCATCAACAAGGGAACAAGGCCTGATGGAGAACGAGTGCGTTCCATTAACAGATTTAGACTCCAGAAGGTGGATAATAAGAAACTTCTGTGCGTTAAAAAAAACATGTTCTAGCCCAATGTAAAGAAACTAAGAACCTTGAAAAAAGGTTTAACGAAATCCTAACAAGAATAGACAATGTAGAGAGGAATATAAGTGAGTTAATGGAACTAAAGAATACAATACAAGAACTCTGCGAAGTATGTACAGGTTTTAACAGTCAAATTGATCAAGCAGAAGAAAGGATATCAGAGGTCAAAGACCAACTTAATGAAATGAAATGAGAAGACAAGATTAGAGAAGAAAGAGTAAAAAGGAATGAGCAAAGTCTCCAAGAAATATGGGACTATGTGAAAAGACCTAATTTACGTTTGATAGGTGTACCTGAATGTCATGAAAAGAATGAATCCAAGCTGGAAAATATTCTTCAGATATTATTCAGGAAAACTTTCCTAGCCTAGTAAGGCAGGAAAATACTCAACTTCAGGTAATACAGAGAACACCACAAAGATATTCCTCAAGTAGAGCAACCCCAAGACACATAATCATTAGATTCACCAGGGTTGAAATAAAGGAGAAAATTCTAAGGGCAGCTAGAGAGAAAGGCCAGGTTACCATAAAGGGAAGCCTATCAGACTCACAGCAGATCTCACAGCTGAAACCCTACAAACTAGAAGAGAGTGGGGGTCAATATTCAATATCCTCAAATAAAAGAATTTTCAACCCAGAATCTCATATCTAGCCAAATTAAGCTTCATAAATGAAGGAAAAATAAAATTTTTTGCGAACAAGTAAGCACTCAGGGATTTCATCACCACCAGGCCTGCCTTACAAGAGCTTCTGAAAGAAGCACTATACACAGAAAGAAACAACCAGTATCAGTCATCCCAAAAACTTACCAAAAGGTAAAGAGTATCTCCATAATGAAGACTCTATATCAGCTAATGGGCAAAATAGCCAGCTGGCATTAAATGACAATATTAAACTCACAAATATCAATATTAATCCTAAATTTCAATGGATTAAATGCCCCAATCAAAGACACAGGCAGGCAAATTGAATAAAAAGTCAAAACCCATCAGTTTGCTGTATCCGGATCCATCTCATAAGCAAGGACACACAAAGACTCAGAACAAAGGGCTGGTGGAAGACTTACCAATCAAATGGAGAGCGAAAAAAAAAAGAAAAGAAAACAGGAGTTATAACTCTCATCTCTGACAAAATAGACTTTAATAGTAACAAAGGCTAAAAGAAACAAAGAAGGACATTACATAATGGTAAAAGGATCAATGCAACAACAGGAATCAATGATCGTAAATATATATGCACCCAATATACGAGCACCCAGATACATAAGACAAGTTCTTAATGACTTATAAAGAGACTTGGACTCCTGCACAATAATAGTGGGAGACTTTGACACCACATTGTTAATATTCGACGGATCAACAGATAGAAAATTAACAGGGACATCTATGATTTGAACTCAGACCTGGAACAAGTAAACTCAGTGAATATTTATAGAATTCTTCACCCCAGGTCCACAGAACATACATTTTTCTCAGTATCATATTACACCTACAATAATGTGACCACATAATTGGAAGTAAATCACTCTTCAGCATTTGCATAGCATTTCACAGACTTAAATGAAATATTGGTTGGCTGTTTGTTATTTTCTTCCCTTATTCCTTCCTGTCTCTGCTGTTAAGCATAATTATCAGCATAAAAGAGGTTTTTAATACCTATTTTTAGATTGCATTCCAGCCTGGGCAATAGAGCAAGACTCCTGTTCTCTCTCCCCCTTTTTCTTTCTCTTTCTTTCTTTCAAAAAAAAAAATGAATGTTGAATGAATGATGATGCATTTAATATCTTATTTGTGTAATATATTACATGAATAAATTTCTTAACATTGGACCATTTCCGAATTTCTGTGAATTGCTTTTATAATGTGGGGGAGAGTGAACAGACTTTTCTTTATAAGAAGCAATGAGCAAGTTGTGAAATTTTTCCATTATGGGTGAGCTCCTTGTTAAAGGAGAGAAATGTGAGGAGCATCTATGGAGGGCATTTGTGAGTCAAGTTTGAGGATATGGCAGCTAGCTCTGTTTCAGACCCCGATTTTTGGTCTATTCCCTTCTAGGACATGAGCCACAGGTGGTAGCCATGTTAGAAGCAGGCACCCAGGATAGCCCAATCCACCAACTGCTTCTTCCACGTGACCTCTATTAGAATGGTCTTGGAGGTAACAGACAGGATTAAAGTCTGATGGAGGGGGAGAGGCACTCAGAAGACAGACAAGGACACTGGGACAGCCAGCCAGTGACTTGCTCACAGTTACACAGGTTTTGAGCCCAGGCAGTCTGCCTGCAAAGCCTGAGCTCTTAGCCTCACTACTACATTGCCTTGAGGGCTGATCCGTAATGCTCCCAATACAGACCAGAAATATGGTGAACATGAAAGTTCAGGAAAAGAGGAACCAGTTTCCTTTTCTATGCCTATGTGTGAGGCTTCTTCTGGTACACAGAGACCTTTTCATCAGGACTGGCTACTTGATCCCCTGCTGTCCAAAAGGGTTCTCAAAGATGAAGGTCTCCTATTCTCATGCCACATCCATTTTTCTAAAGATGAAGAGATCTTAGGAAAAGAAAAATTTTATGGAAATCCTAGTCAGGCCTAGATTGGAAAGGATTAGTCCCATCGCAATGTTCATGCAACTACCAGTTCTGTGTTCAGAAACACTAGAATTGAGAGAAATGAATCAGAGTTGCTGGAAAGTCCACAGGACTTTAGTAATTTCTGAAAAGTCTGACTTATCTGACATATGATGAAGAGGGAGTGGGAAAATGTAGCACAAACTTTGGTAACAGCAAAAGCCAATGTTGGAAGCCCTTGGGTTAGCCATCTCTTCCTACCAGAGAACAGTGTAGATTTCATAGGACTGCCTAAGAGGAAAGCAACTCTTTTTCATATAAATAAGTATGCATCTTATTGTTGCATGCTTATGTAGTCCCTCTGTGTGCAAGGCAGCCCACCAGCTGCTTAGAATATAGTGATGAACACATGCCTGGTTTGACAGAGTGTAGAGTCTAGTGAAAGAGACAGTGGTTGAGAAAACAAATGTCAAATTCTCTTATGAAGGAACATAAAGAAAGAATGTGCTGTGGGAGAGGAGGAGAGAGGATACACACGTGGAGGTGTCAAGGGTGAGAAGAAGCCATCTCTGAATAGGGAGAGCAGCCACTACATAGGCAAATTCTTGGCAGCAGGAGAGGGTTTGGCTTCTCTGAGAAACTGGACGTCTCAACCATGTACAGGAGCAGCCTGCATAGGGACTACTTCTGTGGGAGGATGCTGAAGATGCATCAGGACCAAATCATGCAGGCCCTTTTTTGACCTTGTTAAGGAGGATGGATTTTATTCCAAGTCCAATGAGAACCCATAGAAAATGTTTTAGGCAGGTGAATAAAAAACATAATTTAAAAAAAAATTGCTCAAACCTCTAGATCAAAGAGGGAAGCTTAGGAAATAGTGACACTAGTTAAAGCAAATCCCCAGTTGAAAAATTACAGAAGCTTGGACAAAATTGTGTCAATGGAAATGGAGAAAAGTAAATCAATTAGAGATGCACTTTGGAGGGAGAATCAGCAAAACCTGCTAATGATGTAGACATTGTGGGAAATGAGGGGAGAATCCACAATTAATCCCAGGCTTCTGGATGGTGTGACTTGCTGGGTGGTGACGCCCTAGAGAAGAAAGAGGTTGAAAGGTAGATATTGAGTTTCTGCATGTCTGAAGTAGAACTCTCTTCTCTAGAGCAACACACTAGGCCTCATCCATGGAGGACCCTAGTCTGATGGGGGTGGCATCAACCACCAAAGACTCTAAAGCACAGAAGGGCCCTGGAAAACCCTGTCTACTACTCTTTGCCCAAGCCCCACAATAGCTGTTCTCCAACTGCCCCACAGGGCCCCCAAGCACCCCTCCCCCATTGTTCCATCTGGACAAAAGGATTCGTTTGACCCTGGGAGTAGCTCTTGGCCTCCTCTTGAGAACTGGCTCCCAGAAACCTTCTCCCGCTGTGTCAATCCTTTTCCTCTAAATGCTTCCCAGCTTTCCAGATGGTCTCCAGATACCCCGCACCCTCTTCCCTGGGTATGATCATCATTCCCAGGGTCAGTTCAGTCCCTTGGATCCCTCAAACTTGGGAGAGTCATGAGTCCATCTGTCATCACCCACCCACAGGGGACTGAAGAGGGCAGAGAGCCAGGCCAGCGGGCAGAGCACAGCTGCATCTTCTTGCTTAAGCTCAACTCTTTTGGTTAACCTATGGGAGATCCTAGCTGGGAAGTCTACAAAAAAGAAAAAAAAAAAAGCAATAATTGCTAGTGTGAGCCTTCTACCCACACACGCCCCCTCCCCATCATCAAGTACATCTTGCTCATCATCCCAGACTTATCTCAAATGCCCCCTTCTTTGGGAAGCCTTCTTAATTCCCAGACAGATCCAGTCACTCTCTCTCCTCTACTTCCTTGACCCAACCACAGTGACAGCTCTGACCATGCTGTCCTGATCATGTAATGGCCTGGTTATTTGTCTTTCTTTCCCATTAGATTGTACTGTTCAATATAGCTTCCACTAGCCACAGGGGATTGTTTAAAGTTAAATTAATTACAATTTAATAACACTAAAACTTCAATTCTTCAACTGCCCTAGGCACATTTTTAGATACTCAGTAGCTACATGCGGCTAGAGGCTCCCATGTTAGACAACACAGATTAAGAACATTTCCTTCATCACAGAAAGTTGAACATAACTGCATTAGACTAACGACTCCATGAAGACCAAACTGGCTCTTATTCATCTTTGTACCCTTGGCCCTTAGCATGGTACCTAGAACACGGAATATGCTAAATACACGGAGTGAGTGAGTAGAACAGAGATTAAGTTCTGGATACTACATGTCAAGAGGAATACAGACAGCTCCACGAAGCATGTTCAAAAGTCAGGGACCAGGAGAAAATATAATGTCAAGAAGGGCAGAGAAGACAACTCCGCTTGGGCAGGATGGTCTTTATCTGTCCTGAGACACTAGAATGCCAATGCTGGTGCCCTCCAATGGCACCATTCTGTTGGTGCACAGCCACACAGGACTTTTCATTTATACCATCCTCTCTTCCATGACACCTCTTTCACCTCTCTACCAATCTATGCCTCTCATTGTCTTTGAAGGCCCCTCAGAAGGCTCTCCTGGTCAACTTCAGGTGGTCCCACTCTCCATGCTCCCCCCGGCATAGTTTTGAGGCACTCCATCTGGCTGCTGCGGTCACTGTTCATTCTGTGTTCCTGTGCAAACATCTCATGTCCACGAGTCCTCTCTTCTTTAGGCTGAGCAGTGGATCCACAGAGGTGAGGTTCCCTGAGACCCAGCTCACCAGGGGCGGAAATGTATTTTCCTGATAGAGGTTTCCCAAAGGCTAGTGTCTGTTTTCTCGTAAGGCAAAAGGCTTACAAGGCAACGGCCGTAGGTCTGACCTTGTGGAATCAAACCTGCCAAAGTCTTTTCTACCATGGCAGACACTTGAGAAAGCTTAAGATGACACTGTTTCTCTTCTACAACCTCAAGTGAATTTTATGCAACAGTTTTTCCTCAGGCCAAGTGGCTGGGGTCTGGGCGAAGTGAGGAGCATAGGCCCGAATCCTGAGATTTTTGAAGAGGCGGAATGTCCCGTCCTCCACTGCCTCGTTGTTCTGTTTTCCTGTATCAGCTTCTGTGTGAGCACTTTGAGCCTCGTCAGCTTCCCTTGCATTTTAAGAATCCATGGCAGACGGACTGGACAATCATGCAGCCCTTGTTTGGCTCCCTAAGTGTTCCTAAATAACCCTGGCGCTATCCCTGCATTCACTGCTTCATAGCGATGCCTCTGCCATCAGAAAGGGCTCTTTGGAGTCCTGCTCTGACCCTAGGCCACTTCTCTGTGGCCCCTGGGCTTGTCTGAAGTTAGCACACAAGGTTCCTGTTAGTAAAGTTCCGCTCTCCTCTTGGGGTTATTTCAACTTCTTCCCTTACTAGAACCTAGGCCATAGACCCAAGGCCCAAGTGATGGCCCCACTGATGGCAAGATTGTGGAGGTGGACATGGTATGTACGATGTCCTCAGTCACTCACCCTGTTCATCTCTGGGCTTTCAACACTGGCCTCTTTTACCCACGCATTGTCCCTTAAAGGAAACAGCAGCTGACTTATTTTTTCCTTAGAAGAGTCTGGTTTCAGAAGCTCATCTTTGGAGCCTGGAGAGTGGATAACTGCTGTGCCCCAGGTGCCTACTATGCTTTCTTACTGGTTCTGCCAGTGAGAGGGCAGTCTCTCCTAATCATGATTTTGAAGGTTTAGCAGAGTTCAGCTGTACAGGAGCATACACCATTACTCTGAGGAGGCTTGGACGCTTAATCTTGCACAGTGTGGTGGGAGAGGAACTGGGAAAGCGTCCTGATCTGTCTCAACATTTGCTCCTCACCTCCATTTCTCTGGGTTGAGGCATGCCTTCCCCAAATCTTAGTTTTAAGCCTCTCCTGGGAGGCCACTGGGATGGGCACATAGAGGGGCCTTCGTGGGTACTACCAGATGGCTATGTACCTGCTTCACAAAAGGGCAATGGGAGCAGGTGGCTATCCTAAAGACTGTCCCCCTTGCTCCTCTTCTCACAGCTGACACGTCTGAAAGTGGAGGCTATCTTTCCCATGTTTAGAGCAAAGAAGGAGAAGAGCTGGAAGTCATCAGGGTGCTGTTTTTGCCAGTGGAGCCCTTGAAGTGGAGACAGGAGAAAAACAAACAAACTCATGTCATTTCCCCAGGGCCCTGAAAGAGGTCCCTTTCACAGCCAGGAATGTGACAGGGAGTGAAGTCAGCCAGGAGGCTGTCCACAAAGGGAGGGGTGCCGGCAGCCCTGGGCTGCGGGTCGGAGATGCAGAGCCAGGGATGGGGCTAGAGCTGGGGGGATCTGCTGCCACCCACATCCCCAAGAAAGATCAATGAGCCTTCAGAGAGAGTTGTACCCCAAGGCTCAGAGGGCCCTAAGGCATGGAAAGACACACATCTGAGCAGCTACTTATAGTCTACTAAAGGAATCCAGCAGATGTTCCCTGGAGAACAGTTTCGTGGTATCCATGTAGCAATGACACAGATTGGCCACAATTGGTGGGGAGATCATAGGGAGGAAAAGAAGGTCAGAAATAGAGACATGAAGAGCAAAGAAGGTCCCAGGGAGATAGCCAGGGATGGGAAGCAGGCTCAGGCTGAGAAGCAGAGCTGGGGAGAGAGACCAAGCAGAAGAGGGTCAAGGTTGTGCTGAGCAAGCTCAGCCCCAGCACAACAGGAGGCCTCTGACAGGCCAGCACAGGCACCATGCTGCTATTACTTCAAGAGGCTAGATCCCACAGCGCAGCCTAACCACATCAGGGCCAGACGGCCCTGACCTCTGGCTTCATTCTCAGCTCAGCATGGCCCCCAGGAACCAGGGGAGAGGAGGGGAGGGGAAAAGCACGATTTCCTTACATATCTTCCTTCCTCACCCAAACTGCATTTAGGGTTCCCTATATCACAGCCATGACCACATCACAGAGCTCTGGTCCCATCTGCTCCTTCTTGTTCCTCTGTTCCTCTGAGAGAGACTAAGGCATTCCTCATCCCCAGGCCCTGCTCTGAGTCCCAGCAGGATGAGGAGAGCTGCCCAGACTCTGCAGAGCAGGCATGTAGGCCTAATTCTACCAGCAGCTCTCTTTGTGGTACTGAGCTCACCCTAAATGGTCAGGGACTCAGTGTGCCCATTTGTAGAACAGGGAGATAAACCCTGACCTCTCACCCCACAGACACAGTGGGGTCTAACATGACACTATAGCTTCTCAAGCACCTAGGAAGCAAAAAAAGGCAATTTGAAGCATTTCAGGAGAAGGGCATCCCTTGGGGGGTCTTCTGCTGAAAATGTTGAATCCTTCACCAGCCTAAGGGTAGACTGAGCCCCCCCGGATCCAATAGCCAGTGTGTGGTCTGGGAAGAGCCAGGACCCACTCTGCACACAGTCCCCAGCATACACCCCTCTGTTCCTGACACTTGGGTGGGCCAGGGTAGTGTGGGGCCCATCCTCAAGCAGCCTGAACCCTGGGCCCACAGCCTGCCAAAGGGTTCTACCTTGTACCAGTATCCAACTAAACCTGTTCCTGAGTCTGAAGATCTGCCGTGAGATCCTCTTAGCATCGCTCTGAAGCCCAGGCCTGGACTTCACTCGTGATCTCTTCCCAGAGGCCCAAGCTCCGTCCAGTTCCCAGATTAATGGCCAAAGCCCCTCCCTGCTCCCAAACTCCTCACTGCCTCCCACCTACAGCTCCTCCAGACAACTCGGGCTCTCACTAGCAGGTGAGCCCCATGCGGGACTGATCTTGTCTCTTGTTCACAGATGTTCTCTTGTCCCAAGTCTCGAGCAGTACCAGCACAATAGAAATGCTTGATATTTGTTGAACGAATAAATGAATGAATGAATGTGCAGAGGCCTGAACTCACTATAAAAGGATGGCAGAGAAAAGGGAGCCCAAGAATGAATGGGAAACAGAAAATGAAAGACACTGTGGGGCAGACACCTGCAGTCCATCCTCCCTTCCCTCACCACACATTACAGCCTCATCTGTCTCTCCAAAATGAATCAATCTATCACACAGAGAACAATCTACTTCCAGCAGCCCAGGTCCCATAGCTCCCAGTGCCTGGTTGAACTTTCTGGCCTCTGCCTCTTGTCCTGGGTGTCCTGTGTCCCCCACAGCCTTGGGAACAGTCTCCAATCCTATGGGATACAGACTCACCAGCCATATGGACCTCACCAAGCTCCTTTTTGCCATCCTGGTGTGTGGGTACTCAGGACTCATCCCTATTCTGGAAGTGGTCAAGGTAGGGGAGGCCTGGCTGGGCCTAGCTCCCAAAGTCCTAGTGAATGATGTCAAAGGAGTGGGTTCCTTCAGCCTCCCTCATTTGTACACCCCTGCTCCTCCACCCCGCCTCCTTCTCCACTTCCTCAGCACCTCCTTCCACTTGCTGGTTTCCCAGGGGGTCCAGATCCAAGGCCACCTCCTGCCTGCCACCACCCAGAACACAAGGAGGGACATACCACTCATCCTTGGACTCCAGAAACCAGGGAAGGCCAGAACCTTTTGTTCCCCCACTGCATTCCAGGCAAAACTTTGGAGGACTAACAAGGAGGCCACCAAGGTGGTCTGGGCTCCCAGGAACAGCCAGGCGCCCTCTCTCACCCCACTCTGACGTCTCACCACCTCTCAAGTCTCTGGCTTTCAGTTGACTGCAGGAATCTTGGCCCGAATCTCCACAAACCCTCCTTCTACTTCCCCTTAAGGCCATTTCATCATTTCATTCTCTTCCTCACTGTCAGGGCCCAAGAACTGCCACCCCTTCAACCCAGGGGACCCCTCCTGTCCTGTCACTTCCCTTTCCCTGTCCCAGAAAAGTAGCCTGCTGTTTAGACATTTCAGAACAGTTCTTATAAAGCTTGAGCCCAAAGCGTAGCCCCTATTTGAGGGTATAATATCTGTATGGTTCCCTTCACCCCAGCACAGACAGGCCCATAAACCAGGCCCAAACTGAGACCATACTCTAGTCAAGGACAAGTTATCCCTCAGGCTGTCCCCTAAGCCTGGCTTAGACCTCCCTGACCTGAACAGTGATTGATCCCTAACTCTTGTCTTCGTTTGACCCCAGCTGTCCCTCACAGTGGCCCCAAGCTCATTCAGCCAACTCTCAAGTGTGGGACACTTGAGAGACCAGATGTCTGAGGCCTCAGGGGACCCTATTAAAGTTCACCTTTGGTGGAAAGGGGCTGGCCTTCCAGAATTCACTGCTTTGGAAGCCCTTCTGCCACCAGGAAGGGCTCTCTGGCCCTGAATCCTTCCTGCTCTCAACCTGGGCCCACTTCTCTGAGCCCCCGGGCTTGTATGAAGCTCATGGCAATACCCTGGGGTCCATTGAACTTCTTTCCCCACTAGGACTTAGGTCATTCTCATCAACAGCCCCACACAAGATGGCAGCCTCATCAATGCCAACGTTATGGAGAGTGATGCAGTGTTTATGATGTCCTCATCCCCTTTAATCAAACACTAACCTTTCCAGAGAGCTACCGTTGTGTCCTCTCTTAGGTCTCTTTGAGTTCTGCGCTACTGTCCAGCTCTCCTGGGATCTCCAGGGGTCTCTGAGCTCCGTCCCTTAACTCTCACCTGAATCCCCACCAGCACCCTGAATCTCTCCAAAGTGTGGAGGTCACTTATTTCATACTTCTCTCATCTTTGGAGCCCGTGTGAGCTCCTGAAAATCCATGGCCTGTCTGGATGTATTTGGGTCTCTGGTGAGATGGCTCCAAAGTGGGGCCTCAAGGGGTTGAAAAGGGAGTCCCAAGCAGATGTTGACTCCAGAACTTCCTGCACAGTCCTGACACCCTCCGTTCCCACCCTCCCTGCTCCCCCTCTTTAACATATGGTGATCATGGACTCTGGAGAGGAAGGCCTGGAGCTCATCCGGAGGCACAGAAGGCATGGTGAGAGGAGCCTGATGCTCCTGTGGTCAGATTCAGAGGAGAAGGCCATCCCCCAGGTGGCCAGAGTCCAAACAGCTACCTTTCTACCCCCTTGACTTTTTTGTTCCCTTTCCCCCACTGCCTAAAAATGTGCCTGCTGTGAATTTGTTTGAAGAATATACTTTTAATGCAAGACGCTCTGCAAAGCCTAAGCAGTGCCCTTATGCACACTCTGCACTTCTGGTTGAGATCAGGACCCTGTGGGCACGTGGGTGTCTGGGAGAGATGGGGGGTAGAGAAGCAGGGACCTCTGGGAGCCCATGGGGGTCGGGAGCATGGTGATTGTCCCTGGCTGGCCAGAGGAGGTGCTCCAGAAAAGGAATGAGGGAAGGTCAGAGAAAGACAAGGGCCTTTGGGGAAATTTTGCCCAGGGTTAGCTCCTAAGGCTTCCTTCTCTTTCTCCTTTGCCCCTCCTCCTCCTCCTTCTTTCCCTTCTCCATATTGATCTCGTATCTCTGCTCCCCTGATCATAATAGAACTTAATCAAACTGCAGAAAAATGGAGCATCTCTACTGTTGGTTTTTACCAACTGCCTCTCTGTTTCTCTACTGTTTCTTCATTTGCCAAATATTGATCAAGGCTCTGTAGTATACAAAGTGCTGGGCTCTTTCTATCTTCTTTCTCCATTTAAAAAAAATGATTAGAAATACAGTCAGGATTCTAGCCAAGATGGAAGTCTGACCAAGGGTTAGGCTGGTCCAGCCCAGGTCTGGGTGGAACACAGAACTTGGTATACAGAGTGGAGACTAAATTCCAAGAGTCCCCTTTGAGTTAGACAGAATTCCAGTGGCCACCTGCCTCTCTACTGCTCCAGCCTTTCTAATGAAGTCACTGTCAACCAACCTCCCCCTTCTCTGTTCCTGATTTGTTCTCATTCAGCAGCCAGGGAGACTTTTCAGAGCACAAATCTGAGAATGTCATTGTCCTGCTTAAAATCCTTCCAAGGCTTTCCAGGGCTCTTAGGGTAAAGGTCAGCATCCTTAATAGAATACAAATTTCAGCACAATCTGTCCCCTGAATGCCCTCCCATGTTATCTTGAGTTGGGCATCCTCTCACCTACTACAGCCACACTGGCTTTCAGGACCCTCCACGTCCAAGTCCCCTCCTCCCTCACTACCTTTGCACGCACTGTTCCCCCGCCCACCACACTTTCCCAATTCTCACTGTCTTCTTGCTAACTCCTACCATTCATTCACATTTCAATGGAAGAGTTACTTCTTCAGAAAAAGAGACATCTTACCTGATCTTCAAGCAAAGTGAGTGCAGTTTATGAACTCTCATCATTGCCCTTAGCATATGATAAGTAATCATTTCAGTAACCATAGTCTCCTTCCCTTGACTATCGCAAGCACCTTGAGAGGAGGGACCCTGTCTGTGTTTGCTATAGATATTGGGCTGACTCAATTAACTCCAGGCCTTCGTTGGGGAAGAGCTTAGAGAATACTATCCCATTTGTTCCTTCCAATGGACTGGCTGAAGCCAGTAGGCCATATTGGAGCAACTGGGGTGAAGCCAACCTGGGTTGGAAAAGATACTCTAAGCGCATTTAGGCCAGTGCTTCATTAGCCTGGACAGTGCCTTTGTGAGGTCAAGAAAAGATGCCCCTTCTTCGGGGAGGATGCAGATCCACAGCAGAGCACAGGCCTTGATGAGCAGAGTCCAGCCTGGTACATTTCAGCTATGAGCTGCCCATTGGTGCAAACATCTTATTACAGGGTATGCCCTGATTAAGACCCAGGTATAGAAATGAGCTCATTTTCAAGCCAACCAAAGGCACTGACTCCTGTTCAGAAACTCTGCAGCTTTCTGAAGACCCAGTTGGCCCTCAAGAAGCTGTGTCCCCTTTTCCTCCACAATGCCTTTGAACCTCTTTCAGAGTTTTATTTCCTAGTCCACAGACATCTCAGGGCCTTCTACAAGTCCTGGCCACTGAGTTCCTTGGTTCTCTTAAAATCAGTGATTTACCCTCCCCTACTGTCTCCCCAGTTGTGCTGACACTTGCCATGGGCCTTGCTCAGAATCTTGTTTGAGGATGGGGCCCTGCCATAAAGACAAGACAACCCCAGCCCTACATATTTTACTGGGCTCCCAGTTGTGTCTCTGTATTAATTACAGGGGGTGTCCCAGTCAGCTGGGGAGAAACGTGGGTTGTACTTCCAGAGCAGGGTCTTGGGGATGAGCAGAGATGCAAGGGCTGCATCTAGCTGACCAGAAGGAGGGCCTGTGCTGGGTGGCAAAACCACTGCAGCATTTCTAGTTCTCAGCAAGGTCTGGATGACCGGTCAGTGAACAGCTGCACTGCAGCTGGGAGAGCTCTGGCCCGCCCTGTCCTCCCCACGGCTGACCTCCACATGGCCTCGTAGATCACACTGCCCCCCACGCCAGCAGCCTGTCGTCAGCCTCTCATTTCACTCTCTCCCATCCTCCAGCCCACAGTGCATTCTGTGGCTATGCTCTGAGAGGGCTGGGTCCAAGTAAGCCATGGTGGGCAACTCCCATCTTGTGTGGCAGGTTTGATAGACACTCCAAGCCCCATCAAGCCTGAGCCTTTGGTCCCTGGAGGTCTTCCCCGACACATTGCCATAGTGGCCCCATCTGACCATATGAAGCCATGGACTTATGCACTGTCCATGTCCCTCTCCCTAGGTGTGGGGCTCTCTCCAGGGACCCAGATCTGTGGCTTCTGGCTTGAGAATGTATGCACTTTGCCTGCTTCATCTTCTAGCTGACCAATCTTTCTGTGTATCCTTATATGTGTTTTCTCTCATTCTGTCTTCCAAGAAGACATCAGTCCTGACAGCACAGGCCCTTCGACTTTCCACTTCTACCCTGGCTCTGATTCATCAGTTCTTCTCAAGAAAAGAATTGGTGCCAGGAGTTTTAATCTTCCCAGCCCATAGAATAATTCGCTCAGAAAATGCCTCTTCATTTGGGAGCTAGGTTTTAGGGTTGGGTTTTAATGGGAAGGAGAAATACAAACTAAGAAGAATGCTGGCCATGAAGAGCTGGGCATATTTGTAGGGGCATCATCCATTTACTGCCATTAAAACCATCATCTTCATCACCATGATCATTACCACCATCACTATAGTCTTTACACCATTACCAACATCGCCACCATTCAACGAACGTCATCACTCTCATCATCACTGCCACCTTTATCACTGTCTCCATTATCTCCACCATGATCACCATCACCATCACCGTCACCGTCACCGTCACCACCATGGAGAGTCATTACCACCACCACCACAATCATCCCCAGTTAAAATTACTATTATTAACATAACTACATTGCTTCTCAGCCTGTTGGCTAAGATCAAGTGCATTAACATCACCACAATGATTGCCACCATCATCACCATCTTCTATCATTGCCCCCTCACCACTAGTAATATCAACACCATGATCATTATATAGTCACTGTCTCCTTCACAAGCATCATCACCACTGTTATCACCAACCATCACTAGGATTACCATCACCACCGCCCTCACAAGCATCATTACACACTGCCATCACCATCATCATGACTTATCATCAGTACCATGGCTAGTATGAACACCCATTGCTACCACCCTTCATCAGCATCCTCATTGTCAATTATCCACTCTATTCAATTGTTTTCTCTGAGTAGTAGAGTGAGTCTGAAGTTCAACTCTGTTCTGATAATCTTCATTAAACGCAATCCATGAGTTTAACACACAATGGTTATTCAGGTTGAATTAGTGTAGCTTTCACTGCATAACAAACAACCCAATGCTTAGTGTCTTAAAACAAACACCATTTTATTTAGTGCATGATTTTGGGGTCAGCTGGGCAGTTCTGAGCATCCTCAAGTGTCTGCAGTGAGCTGATAGCTCAGCTAGCAACTGCAACTAGATCAACAAGGATAGCCTCACTCAACGTCTGACGAGCACCTCAGTTTTCCTTCATGTGGTCTCTCATCCTCCAGCAGGCTACCTCAGGATCATTCAAAGCGGTCTCAGGTTCTAAGCTCAGCAGAAGGGCAAGCCCCAATGCAAAAGGTGCTCTCCAAGCCTCTGCTTGTGTCATGTTTGTTAGCGTCCCATTGTCTAAAGTAGATAACATGGTCAAAACAGATTCAAAAGATAGAGAAATAGACTTCATCTCATAATGGGAGGCTCAACAAAGTCACATTGCAAGGGCATGGATTCAGGGAAGGGAAGAATTTATGGCCATTTTATAATCTACTACACAAGTGTGCAAAGACAAAACAGACCTATTTTTTACAACCAGGAGCAAACACTGGCTGAGAGGGCTCTAATTTAATGTGCTTTATTATCCAGAGGCCTGAAGTAGCTTCCAGAACTGAAGTAGCTTACTATCCAGAGTCACTGAGTCTTTGTATTTTGCCTACTTCGACTTCCATGACACCCTCAACTTCCCACCTTCATGTTTTCTCTCCTAGAGTTCCTTCTTCCCGCACTTTCCATGCTCTCTAAGGACACTCCCTCTCTGCAGAGATCCCTTCTTTTCATCCTCATCCTCTAGGAATCCTCTTTGTTTCTATTGGGCACATCTTACGCACATCTTCCGATTCTTTGGAACACTCAGACACCTGCTCCTCCTCAGCTGCTACCACAGTCAACTGACTCCCTGCATAATCCCATAGTTCTGCCATCTGAGGTTGACCAGCTGCCCGGCCAGAATCTTGGACTCCTGCTGCATTTTAGACTTGGGAGAAGCAACAATATGCACAGTGTGGGATCTGGCTCCCTAAGCCACTGTTGAAGGAGCCAACTGATACCATCAGGAAGTTCAGGTGAGTTCCCTATAAGAGCAATTTTGAAAGAGAAAAGATGAAAGAGAACTACAGATAAAATTCTCTCTCCTTTCCCCTTCTAATTGTTGGTTCCAAGGGCAAATGTTTTCTGAACAGCTTGTCCAGAGATATCCTTCCTGGCTGATGGGATGCATCTACATCTTGGTCAGCAGTGTCTCTTTGCAACTTGTCAGGAAGCAACAGCCAGTGCAATAACAAATCATCTTGTATTGTTCCCTATCTTTACTGCCTCTCTTCTACCTTACCTCACTTTTGCTTCATTGGTTTCCACTTCCAAAATAAAGCATTAGCACTTAAGCGTTGCTTCAGCCTCTATTTTCTAGGGAAATCAAAGATATCAAGAAGTTCACAACCAGAGATGTCTTGGGAGGAAGCCTAAGGCATCAGAGAACTAAGTAGCTGTACCCTTAGCAAGGGAAGACTCCAGAATTGACAAAGATAGTTTGTGTTGTTAATGGGAGTAGAGGTGTAGCACATCCCTTCCCCATCAAAAAGCTAGTAGCCCATTTCTAGGAGGCCAGGGCTTGGGGATAAGAGTCCAGAAACTCATATTGCTATTGTTCCACCTCCCTGGGAAAAGGACCTAAATTTTTTCCCCTTTGACCTGTCACAAGTGCTCAGATGCAGGTCCAAAGAGTCTTAGCTGTGCTAAATATTAGAACTGCTTTTTTACACTTGTGTCTCTGCCTTGTATCTGAGACTTCTCAAGCCCAGAGGTCACCTGCTCATCAGACTGGCAGCTCCAGCTGACTAGGACTTTGACTCTTTGATCAGGGTAGGCTAGATCAAGGAAGGGAAATATGTGAGTCCCCTTAAAATTCAGCCAGGATAATAGATGGCGGTCATGAAAACACATGCTCCTCTCTCATCTAATGGTCTCCACTTTCACGAGAGTCCTTCCCCCGGCTGTATCCTAGCATTCCTCTCCTCACTCCTTCTTCCCAGGGCCATCTCTCATCAAAGAGCTCACCATCGTCCTCCCCTCAGCCTTCCTTGCCAGAGATTAAGTCATATGCATAGAACCGCAACCCCTTTTGGCCCTCTGCATGTGTCCATGAAACTGGATGACTGAATTTTCAACATGGTTGGGAGACAGAAAAATGCTAGCAAGTACTCCCACAAAGGAATTTATACAGTGTAAAAATGTTTTCATTTGGAGAAATTTAAAGCACCTCCCACTCAAATCACTTTGTATTTGGGTTTCCTGAAATTCCCGGCAAACCAGAAACAGGCCATATAAAACTTGAGTCCTTATGTTTCAGGATTGAGCCTGGGTACACATGTCCCCCTCCAGGCCTAGAGAGGAATGGTAGGTCACTTAGCCCTAGCCTCTAACTTAGAACAGCACCAACTCCAAACCTGTCTCCTGAATAGCCCTCCTGTCTTTAAAGATATCTGAGTCTAAAACAGAGGCAGGGAAAATGTTACTGGCTGCCCATTTCTAGCAATGGCCCAAACACTTTTTCAGGAAGTCTCCTTGCAGCTGACTCAAACCTTTATGGGTATGGTTCAAGCTTGTTTCTACCTGATATTTTATGGTAAATGCTGGAGCTCTGCTGCCATGCCATGTTCATTGGCGTGGGCTTGCAGGGGCATAGCAATAGCCATAACACCAGGGCACAGAGTTTAGCCAACTCCTTGGAGATCTGGTTAGCATTGGGTTCTACTTTACGTGCAATGGTCTGAGAGAACTGGGCAGGCAGGGCTGCATTCTGCACTTTACCCTCCTTGGAATGCTCTCACCAGGCATGGATGACCAGGCCCTCAGCTGCCAGTATTTCCTAAGGCAACTGCTGCAGACATGGGCTGCATCCCTAAGGCCATGCAGCATCCCTGTAAGGGGAAACTCTTGTGTTCTTGGATCCATTATGAGATGCAGTCCATCTCCCAATGGTGTTGAAGCATAAAATGCAGTGTTCAAGACACAGTGAAGTTCTGCAATGCTCCTTCCCTGTTGAAAGCCCCTAGGAGCTGATTGATTTGGGATGGAGGGCAGGCATTGGGATTCCTCCACTTGAGCCCTTGCTACACTTTTCTTGACTTATGGCTACCTTCAGGATGCAACAAAGACCTATGAAGATTTTGTCTTTGCAAGCAAGGCAGCAGGGGAAAGGGGATGGGATGAAGCCCCTAATGAGCCTTTACAGTATGTCTGTTATCCTAGACCTCAAAATGGCCCAGTAAGGCAGGCCTAGCCATCCCTATTTCATCTCAGAGGTGGCCTTGGGCAAAGGTCAGACCCCTTCTTTCTGGGAAGGAAGAAAAAGGAAGGTAGGGAGGGTAAGGTCTCTGTTGTCAGGCAGCCCCAGTTCAGCTCAGCAGTGAGTGTTTCTCCAGGCTCCACCCACCTCTCCCCATGCAGGTAGGCTGTTTTATGGCTATAAACAGCAGGACATCCCATCTTCAGCCAGGCAACATGATGAGAGAAACTGATGATCTTGTATTCTAAGAAGGTTCATCAGGGCTAAGAGGCTGTTCCAGATCCCTCCAGAAGCATCTTCTCTGAGCTCCAGTGGCACCAAACAATGTTATGGAAAAACAAAGGCTGCCCTCCCAGCACCATCCTGTGCCAGGGGCTCACGGTCCAGGGAGGATATAAGACAAAAGTAACAGAGCTGGGCAACTGACAAAGCAAGACCCACCCAACTCGCTCTTCTTCCCAAGCTTCAGCCAGCACGTTCTTTGGAGTTGGACAGGGAAGGCCCTAGGGAGAAAACGAAGCCTCAGCTGGGCCTACAAGAAGGCATCTAACTGCTGCAAAGAAGCAGAGGCAGACCCGAGGTTGGACACTTGGGGCAGAGCAGAACTGAGCAGGTTGGGTAGAAAGCGGGGGCAATGAGATTAGGAGTGTAATTGGAGGCAGATCTGAGAGGAGGGAAGGCTTGGTTATGCTTGGGCAGGTTTCTTCCCTTCCCCAAACCATAGAATCCCCATTAAAGGTCTCCTCTGGGGAAGACATGTAGGGCAAGGGGATAGGAGGAGAAGTTGGGAAGCCAAAGGCCAGAACAGGAGAAGGGGGCAGCCCAGAGTTTGGAGATACCCTGCACAGAGTGTGCACGAGCACAGCTTCTCCTGTCCACTGCTCCTCCAGGGAGCCCCTGGCAGGGAAGGAGGCACCAGCACCCTTGAATTTACCTTCAGGTCCAAATGACAATTGCAGTGGACACAGGAAAACTTGGGAGAGTGTGCCCCCCACTGGTCAATGGGGACAGAACTGACTGCCAATGCAGGGCCCAGGGCCAGACTTGGGAGGCCTTCGGGCCTCTGTTCACCTCCCCCAGGGACGATGCAGGCTGGGGAAGGACAGCAAGTGCCCAGGACATCTGCCTTCTGGGCGCTGGGAGGGATTGTGGGGCCTCTTCTGCTCTGGAATCAGCCTAGACGCTGCCACTGCTGAGGCCCTGGCCTTGCCCCTGCCATCAGTCAGAGAGCCCAGGACAGACGGCCTCCGTGTGCACATGCCAAGGGTGCCTCTTGGGAGTCTCTTTCCTTCCTCTGGCACTAGGATTGGCAAAGTTCCAAGGATGCAGGGTTAACTAGGGAGAAGTTGGTCCTTCAGAGGGCAGGAGTTTGGAAGCCCTAAATGATCCTCTGAGAACAGCATCCCAGTGAAGAGGCTGGGAAGGGCAGACTCCCAAAGATTTCCCAGCCCAGCTGACTCCAAAAATGAGACTGAAATTCCAGTCTTTCCCAGTCCAAATCAGAGTTGGGGGGGGTCCCTTCCGTGCTGTGATGAGCCTCTCAAGGGAGACTGGAGGTCAGGGTTTTCCGGCCTCTGCATTCCACTCTCTTGGGTGTTCAGGCTTATAAGGAAACCTAAGAGTTGAACGAATTCATTCCTTTCTCATTTACAGGAGAAACCACACCTTTTAAAAAGCTTTCCCCAGACCTTCCTATACATCATGCCATTCCCCATCACCTTCTCTTTCTTTCTCGCCTAAGTCCCTCCTGCTGCAGCTTAAACCTCTAGGGAAGAGTGATGTGTTAGGCCAAAGGCCACAGGAGAAGAAGACATGACTCGCATCTGTGGGGACCCCCAGTCTGATGGTACCTGTCCTGAAGAGCCCCGCCACTTCTGGGGTAGACCGGTTAGGCCCTCCTCAAAGGAAAGAGGCCCGAAGCAGACAAATATACAAAGTAGAGCAGAAATCATAAACACATTTTATTTCTAAATAATTTTAAGACCACTGGCATTGTAGCAAATTGGAATATATTTCCAGAATCAACTCAAAGAGATTTTTTTTGTATAGCAACATATGAAAAATGTCATTTAAATATCCACCAGCAGCTGCACCACACGTTGGGCTCTTAGGAAAACACTTTCATTCCTTTCATCAAAGTCCCTTGATTAATGTTCCACTTTTCTTTGACACTTTTTCCATAGTTTAAGGGAAAAAAAATCAAAGCCTGTACTATTATCTGGAAGAAAATTAAACCGATAAGATTTAATGTCTGCTATATTCTACAGTCATGGCAAAAAAAATATAGTTTAGGCCTTGGGCCAAATGCAAATGAACATTAAGCAGAGGGTGCATCCCCACTGGAGGCTTTGGGGAGGGGTGCGGCTGCAGGAAAATGGGAGCAGCAAGGGCCCGGATAGGGCAGGGGAGGGGAGAGGCTGGTGTGCAGGCTTACAGACCAGCCGGGAGGGAGCAGGAGTAGGACTGGGCAGAGGTGATTTCCCAGCCACAGTGTCCCAGAGCAGAGTGGGGAGGTGGGGGGCATGGCCCTGTGGGAATACCAGCAATGCCCAAATGCCACCTGCAGCAGGGCCAGCGACATGGCTGGGATTTTGTGAATGGGACTCAGAGGGAGGCAGCCGATGGGGACAGAGGAGAGAGAAGGAGAGAGTGGGAAGGAGGGAGGAGAGCACAGCAAGCTAGAAACTGCGCCAGTGGGAAGGCTGGGCAGATGGAGTGAGGGGAAATCTCAGCGTGTCTGGCACGGCAGCTGATGCCATAATTTAAAGGTCAACTTGGTGGAAAAGGAAGAGAAAAGCGGGGAGGGGGTGATGTTGGAATGACTTTGCCTCCACGGTATGGCTCTTAACCCCTCCCATTCCAGTGCAGCTCAACTTGGCCTTTTTAGCCACTGGAAGGTGCTTGTCTTCTCAACTTGATATCCTCTAAGTTCTGGGCCCCCTCTCCCCTGCAGCGTGGGCTCTGCAGGCAGGCAGACCTGGCTCTGCATCCTGCCTCTTCTTCTTACCTCATCAGGGTACAAGCTGCTTCACTGCCCTGAGCCTCAGTTTCTTCATTCATAAAATGGGAATGATAATACCTCATCTCCCTGGGGTTTATTATACAAGTTCAATTGTACAACAGGGCAGAAGCTGCACAAACTCACTTAAAAGTTCAAATCTTTCTGAGCTTCTCTAAAAGAAGTGGCTTGAATTTACCTTTGAGAGAAAAAAAAAATGTCCCTTTGTTCTAGGAAAACCACCATTTGGACAAATGAAAGCTGGCAGTCATATTTTGTCCCAAGGCATCCTCTGTCTTTGAAGGCAACGGTCACCCTTGCACTGAAAGCTGTGAGGATGATGTCACCTCACTTCCTGCCTTCCCATTTTCTGTCCCTAGTCCCCAGTTCTTTTAATAAAAAGGTATATCTTTTAGCAGAATTTCTTTCTCTCTCTCTCTTTCTCTCTCTCCCTCTCAGCTGGCTGGGCTGCTTCTTAGGAGGAATGTTACTTTTCTCCATGTGGATTTGGACTGCCTTGTGCCTATAAATTATGGCAAGTTCTTGGGGAGCTGTGAAGGTTTTTGTTGGAATAGTTATTTGCTAGAGGGCTGAAGAGGAAACCCCAAGGGCTGCAGGAAGGACTTGGAGGCATAGGTTTCTTCTCCGGCTTGGGGAGGCTGTGTAAAGTAGCTAGATGGGCCCAGAGACTTCCCATTGTGGTGCTACTCAAGAATGAAAAGCCCAGACTGAATGGAGTTATTACATGCAGGGGCCATAAGACAAGCCCACATGGCCAGTTGTCCCCAGTGGGAGAGAACATAGGACTTGAGTGGGGTCTTGAGGCCATTCCTATATTCCCCGGGCTGAGGATGTGGGCAGGGCTCCAGATTCTTTGCTACAGTGTCCTGGTCTCACGGATGCAAGGGCTGGCCCGTTCCCACTGGCCCCTCACTTCCCTTCCATTATCTCTAACAGTTTAGTGATTTTGATTTAAAGTCACAGTCTAGAGCTCCCTCTGGCTCTACCTACCAAGACTCGGCTTTGAAAGACTTTGGCTGGAAAAGTGGTGAAGGTAGCCATGGTGGTACGGTGGTGGTGGGAAAGATGGAGGGCCCACTTGACAGCACCCATCACCACTGGGGCCACAGGTTAATAGTCATGTTCCAATCCAAGACACAAGGGGAGCTGCACCCCTTTTCCTGGTCTTCCAGCCATGGTAGGGGCCCTTCTCCCATGGACTAACAGTGACAAGGACGCTTCAGCCCAGAGCAAGTTAGATGTGGCAGGGCCCCAGCCTGACAGCAGTCAAAGATGACATCATCTGGCTCCCCGCCCTTCCTGCTGTCTGTCTCCAGTCTGTAGTCCCCTCTTCTCCCCGGGCCTTGGTGAGGGAGAAGGGGCATTCAGCAGAGTCTCGGGGACAGCCTGAACTCCACTTTCTGGTCCTGTGTGTGCCAGGACCTGGCAGGGTGGGGTGAGGATGTTCAGGACGAGGTGCTCAAAGAAGGTCACCGCAGGGAGAGAATGGTGGGTCTTGACCCAGACCTTTGACCTTCTGCCTGGTGGGCAGCACGACAAAACTCTAACCAGTACAAGGGACCCCCTAACAAGGAAAGAGGAGGCCCTTGTCCACTTGAGGGTTGAAAGGGAACCCTGGGGGAGAGCTGCACAGCTTCATAGTGACCACCAGGGGGACCCTGAGAGAGCTGCCTCTGGAAGAGATCCTGCAGTGACCCCTGGCCTGACCTGTGGCCCCAAGTAGCAGGCAGTGAGCTCCCCATCACAGCAGGTATGTGACGGAGGCTGGAAGGTTCGTCTTCCAACGGAGGAATTTCTTCATCATGGAAAAAAGTTGTCATGGGTCCCCCCAGCTCCAAGATCCTGTTGACATGGTCCAGGCAAATCAGCACTGTGTCCCCATTAGCTGACCGCACACATCGCATCCACCACCAGCCATCCAGCGGACGGTGACAGCTAAAACCAACTGAGACTTTTAGGGACAAACACAAGTTTCATTCATAGCCTCAATCTAGCCAAATGTATAATAGCTGTTGGCAAGTCCTTGCAGATAATTAAAGAGACGGCTCACATTTTCCTAAAATAACTAAAGAATTGTAGAAATCCAATCATTAATTCCAGGGCAAAGGAGACTTGGGGTTATGATATGTCAATACATCATAAACCAAAGGGCAGCCTCACTGAAGACAGGGACAGCATGTTCCCCCCATCCAACCCCAGGACAGAGGCTTCCCCAGCAGAGTCTCTGTTCCCTGCCCCATGCCATTGACCACATTAGGCCAGGAAACTCTTCCAGGACTTGAGAGAGCCGATGTGCCCATCTCTCAGGAGCCGAGTTGCTGGCTGGGGCTTTGAGATGGGTTATGGGGTGGGAATAGGCTAAAGGCAGTCGCTGGCAGCCCCAGGGTCCCAGCAGCATCTGCTCACCCTCAGCAAGCTCTACCCATGGCAGGACCCTACGGCCACAACAGAAGCTGTCCCACCCTGAGTGTCTGGCACCTGGTGCTACTGCTAGCATTTCTCTGCTCAGCATTTTCAAGAGCCAGATGCTCCTGGCACACAGGCGTCCTCTCCTCAGGGAGTGCTGGTCTCCAGCCTCTACCTACTTCCCAGAGCAGCAAGCTTCCCTAAACACATGGGGTCCCCAAAGCCAACTGCAGCTGCTTCTCCATGGCACTCTCTGCTTGATTTCTTCCAGCCACTGGTTCCACTCACCTGCCTGAGCTCTCTTCCATGCCAGGCCTGCCCTGGTTACTGAGGACACAGAAGCCAGCTACCCTCTATGGGTCCCATACTCAGGTTGCTCACAGCCTCGTGAGTCCTCTTAGGGCTTTGATTTTCAGAGACCCATCCAGATCACAGACGCTGGCATAGACCAAAGGGTATGGCCCAGGACAGGATGTTGAGGGAAGAAAGTGACGGACAGAATCAAGCCTGCCTGGGATAGGCTGTCAGATTGTTCAGGGGTGCTGGACAGGGAGCTGGTAGTCAGGGAAAGAGGGGAGAGCATGTGCCAGCTGCCAGGTTGGTGTCTGGGGTCTGAGCCTTTTGGAGTCTGCTTGGGTTCAGAGAGAAGGGATATTGAATCAGACTCACAGTGGACTAAGTGGGTCTCACATCTGGGTTCTAGCCTAGACTCCGGCACTCATTCACTCCAGCCTTAGTTTTCTCCTCCAAAAATTGTCATGCTCACCCCTGCCATACCCACTTACAGGAACACAGTAAGGATCACAAAAGATTTAAAGGCCACTATGAATGTGAAAGACTTTATTCTCGAGCTCACACTCACAGACCTGCAGGACAGGGAGCTCACTACTACTCAGGTGAATGCTGAGTCAATTGATATCCTCACTTACCTTGCCAGAACACTGGAAAAGGAGGTGGCTGTGTAGCCTTAGCAGAAGACCGTAGCTTCTTGAAACCAAGACCATGATGGGGTGGACAGACCCTGGAAAGCCAGGTGATGCTCTCTGCCTTGGGAGCCTGCCTTCAGCCTCTCCATGGCCTTGGCCTGCTCTGCCCTTGCCCAGTGGCCAGAAGCACATGTGTCAAGGTCTGGGTCCTTATCACTCACTCTGAAGGGGACTCATCCAAGAAGCTGAACAGATTCTGCTTGGTGAGCAGCAGCTGAGCCCTGAGCTACCCCAGGCAAGCTGCGGGACATCTGCCCCATCCCAGGAGACAAACTCCTGAGGCTGTGTTCTTCAGGAGGAGCCTCCTGGGATTAAGGGCGTTTAGGGTAGCCCAGGGGACTGGGGTGAGAAGCGGGCGGCAAAGGCAGGCAGCTGGTTCAGACCTGTGGCAGGAAGTCACAATCAAGATTCATCCTGGAAAAATGCAACTAATGCTGCACAGCTGGGACTGCTAATCAGAAACACAGGCCCAGAGGTGGCAGCAGGGACAGGCCCAGAGGGCAGGGCCCGCACCGAGGTGATAATGGGCAGCCAGCTCTGGGGCCCTCTCAGCTGCAGGCGGTGCTGCTGTTTGGAGAAGGACATTGTCACATTGCAATCTGGAAGGGCCAGTTTCTCTCCTCAGCCCTGCCTGCCTAGAACGGGATTTGTATACTGTTTATCAATAATGCTAACATCAGTTTAAACAGTAGCTAAAGCAAGGGACTACAGGGTGTGGTGACCTTTACCTCTGGAGTCCCCTTCTCAGGTGACTGCGCTTCCAAAACACTTGGGGCCTGTCTCCCTTCCCCCAGCATAGCCTGCCTGCGGGAGAGTTCTGAGATGTGCCTTCCAGCCCTCAGTGGGCTCCCTTTCCTAAAGGTTCACCACATAAGCACAGGCTCCCCCCGCTGGGAAAGGCGTGTGGTGTGACTTCCTGCCACAGGTCTGAACCAGCTGCCTGCCCTTGTGGCCTGCTTCTCACCCCAGTCCCCTGGGCTACCACAAATCCCCCTATGCCCAGGGGGTTCCTCCTGGAGGGCACAGCCTCAGGAATTTGTCTCCTGGGGTGGTGCAGACATCCCCCAGCTTGTCTGGGGCAGCTCAGGATTTAGTCACTGCTCACCAAGCAGAATCTGTTCAGCTTCTCAGATGTGTCCCTTTCAGAGTGGGTGACAGAGACCCAGACCTTGGCACATGTGCCACTGCTCACCAGACAAGGGCAGAGCAGGCCAAAGCCAGGGAGGGGCTCACAGCAGGCTCCCAAAGCAGAGAGCATCACTTTCTGGCTTTCCAGGATCTGTCCACTCTGTCATGGAAACTGTGGCTTCATGAAAACCAAGAGCAGCGCCTCGCATGCAATTAACAGCTGAGCTTACGGGAGAAAGGTGAGGGTTGGGCTCAGCCGGCACCCCTGAAAATGCAGTTCTGTTGAGCTCATTAAGCATGAACAAGCTCCTGCTGTTACCCACATGCCGGGCACTGGGTTACAAAGAAAATTCTTTGTATTCTCTACTCTCAGGAGGCTCACAGTCTAGTTGGAGAGAGACGTAAGCAAAGAGCTATTTCAACAGAGGTGAGTACAGTGACAGCAGAGCGCCCTGGAGCTGGGGGCTTGCAGAGCCCCCCACCCCCACCCCGCTCAAGAATGGGAGGCTGGACTGTCCACTGGATGCTCTGCTGGTTCTCAGTCCACACTGCCCCACCCCTGCCCTCCAGCATCCCGTCCCCTAGTCTTTTTTCAAGCTTTCCTTCTGCCCCTGGTGATGTCTTCCTCTGGAAAAGCCCTCAGGGCTAAAGAGAGGGCTCAGGGCTGGGGCCCTGCCACCATCTAACCTGCTCTGGGCCGAAGTGTCCTGGTCACTGTTAGTCCATGGGAGAAGGACCCTAACCATGGCTGGGAGACCAAGAGAAGGGGTACAACTCCCTTTTGTCTTGGATTAGAACATGACTGCCAATCTATGACCCCAGTGGTGATAGGTGCTGTGAAGGGGGGGCCCTCCGTCTTTCCCATCCCCAGGGACAGGATGGAGAGCCCTTCTCAAGGGAGAAGAGACCAACCATGTAGACCCCCGGTCCAGAGAGTATCCCCTCTGAAGAGTTTGCATCCTGTTAGCTTCCCCATTCTCAGCGCCTCCTCTGCCCCAGGCCTGCCTGGCTCCATGGGGAGAATCTACAGGGCCCCTTGCACCACCACCAGGAGCCCCTCTCGGAAGGCCCAGCTTCTGCTGGGGCATTTCAGCGGCACAAACATCTGCCTCTAGAGACATCCAGAAGCCACTTTTTGACAGCTTTGAAAGAGCAGAAGTGATTCCTTGCCCTATGCAGGGGAACATCCACCTCCTGGAATCCTCCAGACTGGAGTTCCAGGTCTGGGTTCTGGGGCCTCATAGGAAAAGTCTTGAAGAGCACAGCTAACATGGCTGCAGCTGCCTCAGGGCCAGGTCACCCTGCACACCCTTCCCCACTCTGGCCCTGCTGCCTCAGGAGCCTCCCATTCCTCTGCCCAACTTGCCCCTCATTCCCACCCAGGACTTCTCACTGCCCTAAAACCTAATGCTTGGTATCTCCTTCACTCTGGCCCAGACAAACCATCTGCTGTATCCCCAGATCACAGGGGCCCCAGGTGTCAGCCTGGGTGACCGCAGAGGCCCCATCTTTAGCATAAGCATCAGATCCTTCGACTTGTCTCATGCTGTCACTGTGCTGAATTTACTGGAGACATGGAGCACCCCAGTGGCTCTACCTGTAGGTAGGACCCTTTCTTTTCCGACTAAATCTGTCTCACAGAGTCAGCCTCAGAGAGGCTCAGCCTCCCAGGCACATTGAGAAATTGCACTGGGATGGCCACCACTTGCCTCCTCCCGTCCTTTCACGGGCCCTGCTTTCTTTCCCTGTCTCTGCACACTGTGCCTGCAGACTGGATGCTGGGTGTGAGGTTGAGCCTCCAGCTGGCCCTCCGAAGTCAAGGAAGGAGAAGCAAGTTGTGAGTCAGGGGTGGAGGCTTGAGAAATGGAGGCAGAGGGAAGTAAGATGGAAGAAAGGAAATTTGGGCCAATGGATGGGAGAGATGGAGGGGGAATCTGAAGGGCATGTGTTGGGTGGAGGGGGGTTGGCATGACAGCAGGGAGCCTGAATGGAGGAAGCAGGGGTCAGAGAGTTGGGAGCCAGGGAGAGGAGATGGGGAACCAAACAGCAATGGCAGGAGCTGGGAGCTGCCGCGTTGGAGGTTTCCTTACTGTCTGAGTGTCTGCCATGGAATTTCCCAGCCTAATAAAGAAGAATTTAAATAGACCACAACTTGCTTAATGTTGACTGTGTAAATAATCCAAATCCCCAGTTCCCTTTGTTCCACAGGCTATTTGTGTCAAGAAAGAAAGGGGCGGGAGGGGGGGTGGAATCCAACAGAAGCCACTGTCCCAGATAGCAAGAGTTGGGGACTCTCTGTTCTCCTCCATCAGGGCCCCCAGGGAGCAAGGGTTGAGGCCTGGGAGGGGGAGATTTGGGTTTCCCAGCCAAACCTTCCGTTTGTGGGCCCACACACACAAGCACGTCATCCCCACACTGACTCACGTGCATACATGTACAGTGCACATGTGTCTGCACGGCACATTTTCCCTACACTGACTCATATGCATCCATATACATGTGCACAATTGCCCACGCAGGCAGACTCGTGTGCATATGGGAAAACACACAAGTGTGTACACACTCAAACACAAGGAATCTCAGCAAGGGTCAGCTGAAGGGGCCAGGCATAAGGTCTTAGCATGGGTCAGGTCTCAGCCACTTCCCTCCACCCTGTTCTACCTGTGAGCAACCCTGTGGCCATGGCCCTGGCTTACATGGCTCAGGAATAGGATCCTGTTGAGTGGGTAGTGGAATGGCTTTGGTTACACTAAGTCATTTCTAAAGGGGGTTCCTGTTGGAGGAACAGCATGAAAACTAAGTTCAGAGTTCTTCTCTCATCCCCACTCTTGGCCAAGGACACATCTCCTGCAAGTCCCAAGTCCCACCACTCAGCTATGCTGAAGACTCAGAAGAGAGGGAGAAGACACGACCCTCCCTCAAGCTTGAGGACTGAGCATGGCGGTTTCTAGCCCCTTATTCGTAGGCATGGCAGTAGAAGGGCAATTGAGATATATCACCACCCAGTCCGAGGTACCCAAGAGAGAGAGGAAGGAAGAGAGGGAAGGAAAAGAGAGAAGGAGAGAGTTAAGAGGACAGGAGTGGAGAAGGAGATGACAGAAAGAGGCAAGGGGAGGGGAAGGCGACCAGTGTCATTTCATTCTTGCATGTGTTCCCAAGCAAACTCACGCACTCATCACACAGAGCAGGGAGAATAAGTTCTGCCAGTGGGGAAGGGGCTGGCTGTGCACATATTCCCAGGTTAGAAATCCCTGCCCCAGTCCTAATTCTGCCTGAACCCTGGGTCCTTCCTAGCCACCTAAACCATGCTCCCACCCACTTCACTGCTAGCCCTGCTTACAAGGATGTGGCTCGGATTTTGGTGCTCAGCCTCAAACTCTGGAAGGCCCAACAGAGGTCCCAAGAAATCAGTGGCAGGGGCTAGCTGGAGACCAAGCCCAGGCTACAGAAACTTTGCAGGGGTGAGATTAGGGCTCCTATCCCAGGAAGTCACAATGTAATTCCATTCTGAGAATACGAGAACAACTAGTGAGCTAAGAGTAGCCAGCCACTCCAGATAACCCAGTAGGTATCAATCAGCAGCAGCTGCCTTATTTCCACAAAGCCCTCAGTCCCTTTCTCTGCTCCCCGTTTAGGGCAGGACCTCCAGGGAGGGAAGGACAGGCCCTGCTGGTGCCTCCTTCTCGGTGGGCTGGGGGCTCCAGGCTCAGCACTGCTGCAGATGGTATACATCTCTCAGGCTGCCTGGGAAATGGACGGGAAGCGGGGCTGTCCACACGCCCAGAATCTCTGGGCTGTCACCAGGTCCCCTTGATCCTCTTTCCAAGAAGGAAGGGGGGGAAACGTGTCATTCCAGGCCCTAATCCTCTCCACATGGGCGGGCACTGGAGCCGCCAGGGCCCCGCTGTGACACGCAGGCCTGCAGGAACACCAACGCCACTGCCCCGGGAAAACCCTGCCCCCAGTCCCTGCAGGTATATGATTGCAGAAGCCTCTGCCTCCCCAGCATTTTTTACACAGCCTTCACTCTGCCTAGCACCCACCACAGGCCGGCCTCTTCCTGGCATCCCCTTACATATGCCACATCAAAGGGAAACTGAGTCAGCACCCCCCAACGGACACCTGGGCGGAAGAAGCCAGGCAAGGAGTCTGGCCCAAGCTAAGGCAGCCTGAACCTGAAGCCCTCGCAAGGGCATAACAGGCAAAGGTGTCCAAGAAGCCTGCCTGGGAGTTGGGGACCAACTCTTGCAAATCCCTGTGATGCATCAAGAGGGGCTTACCTGCCTCCCTGGACACTAGGAGCAGGACCCCAAGCAGCTATCCTCTTATCATTGAGAGACCCCCAGGGCTAGTTCCCCAAATGGGGCTGAGGCTGGTGAAAATAAGAGGAAGGGACTAGCAATGCCCCAGGATGGAGCTCTTTTGGCCAGCAAGAGGAGCCAAGAGGTCCTTGAGAAGAAGGTCTGTATATGGAGACCCTCATCCAAACCGCTCCTGAAGCCCTCCCAGACGGGATCCCATGAAAGGCCAGTTCGCACAGTAATGTTATAGCTCCTTCTTGATATAGCAAGATGGACCCCTGGCCATCTCCACAGGCTGCAGGATCCAAGGCATGGCTCAAATAACAGTTGATCTGGGCCACATGGGACCCAACTCCCAAGTTCCAACAACCTGGGCATTAGTGACCTCCATGTTAAATGTCTGGGTGCCTGAGGACACAGAACCGGCATGATAAGCACAGATATGCGTGGACAGCGGATATGGGCTGTACTCACAGCGGCAGCCCCCAGCAGCCCAAGGCAGTCCAGGTCCTGGTCCCTCTAGCTTACTCTGGGCCTACCAGGGATGCCAGGCTGCCTGACCCTCTCCAGTCACCATAACCACACAGCCTGGACCCTGCAGGCAGAGAGGCTGCCAGGAGGCCTGGAGGCCGGAATGGCCTAGCCCTGCTTTGATCTTGGGCATCAAAGGCCAGGAAATGCAATCAGCTCTGAGGAGCACTTGCTGTTTGGATGTCCCCAGCAGGCACAGGCCCAGAGCCCTCCCCGTCCTTCTCAAGCTGGGCCAGGCCCTAGCAGGCCAGCCAAGGGCCCTGGGCAGGGGGCTGGAAAGTCCACCCCCATCCCCGACCAATTCAACGGAAACTATTTTAATAAGAGCTAATTCTGCTGACATGGCATCTTCTTTCTGCACCCCCACCCTTGGTTCTCCACTCCCCTCCAGCCCCACCCCCGGCTTCCCCCCTGACTTTTATTGTCCCAGACATTTGCGTGAAAACAGGAACTTTGTGCTCTGGGCTCCATCTGCTCCTGCTTATTTCTCACTTGGAGCTGCAATCCTTGGCCACGCATGCCCCCTCCCCACCACCTCACCCTTTTCTCCTCAGACTGCCCTCAGCATCAGGGACTTGCGGAGTCTCTGGTCCCTGGGACAGGCTGATGTGGCCAGAGAGAGTAGCCTCCTCCAGGGACGGACCCCTTCTCTACCAGGCTGTGGTCATGGACGCAGGGGGCTAGGAAGCTAGGAGTGAGGCAGGACTCTGCAGCCTTGAGATGGACACCCTCTGCCCTGGAGCTGAGTTCCCATCCCCACCTGTGTCCCTATTTGCCCCAGAGGGACAGAAAACCTCCCCCACCACCCCGAGAAGAATTCCAGGTATCAGGGGAGCCTTGCGGACACCAACAGCATCTAGTGTGAGGAGCCTGAGTTTGCCAATCCCAGGGCCCTCCCCGTCGAAGGCCCCTGGCTGAGTGTCTGGGAGCCACACCCTTGAGTGAACACCATCTTATGTTGCTCAAGGGAATTCAAATGAAGAGTAAAATGCTGTGTGATTAAATAAATGAATAAGTAAATGAATAATACACAAACCTGTCATGAGCTACTCACTCTGCGTCAGGCATTCGTCTAGAATTTTACAAACATGACGTCACTTAATGGGGGGGGGCAGGGCAGGGCACTGTGCTGTTACAATCCTCACTACGCAGATGAGGAACTGAGGCACAGACAAGTTAATTAGTTCCAGGTCGTGCTGCTGGGGAGAGTGACGGAGCTGGCCTCCTTCATACCTGAAAACAGCTGCCGTCTACTCTCCCTTCTGAATCTTGGCTTCTGCTTTGTTCTAGAAAGTGCTCCTTGCTCTTCTTCTGATCCTTCAAAGCCCATTTCCATCTTCCCCATGAAGCCTATGTGCTCTCACCGCCATTTTAAAGTTAAGGGAACTGAGATTTACATTGCAGTGACTGCACTGGCCGTCAGCTCTTGCAGGGACAAGGCTGCCATCTAAAATGGAGCTCTCTGGTTACCTAAAAGTTTAAAAACCCCTTTTGCTGCGACCCATGGGGTTGGACATTTTTCTTGCCAAGCTGCCCAAATCAAGTGCCCTCAGATGCCATGGGGGCAGGGCAGGAGCCCAATCAGACAATCAGTATACAGGCCAGGCAGCGGGGCCCTCCTAGGAGTAGTAGCACTGGTGGTCCTCAGTCCTGCTTGGCCGGGATCCTGCCCCTCTCACCAAGGCCTCTGCCATCAGTCTTTGCCAGCTTCCATGCCTGGACAGCACATCAGCTCTGCTGAACCCAATGTCATGTCAGCAACCAGAACCTGGGTGCTCTCTTTAGGCCTTTCTGTCAGCCTGGGGAGACAGGCACAGCCAAATGGGCATGGTGTGACCAACCCCGGGACTGGGGAGGAGAGCCAGAGTCTATGTCTGGCTCTGTTTGCTTTTGGGCAAGTCATTGGCTGCCCTAGGCCTCGGCTTACCATGATGTAAGATAGGAAGGGGGGCTTATTATGCTCAACAGACTGGCTACCGATTGTAGAACAAGGTTGAAGGAGTCCACAAAAGCAAGGTGCATGTTTTCAAAGGATCAGGCAGCAGGCACCAGAGAGAAGAAAGAGAATTCCAGGGGGCTTCCTGGGGGAGGTGAGCTGTGATCCCAGATCCTGGAGGAGGGAAGGGAAGCGAGCTCTGCAAAATGTAACCGGGGGAGCCCTGAGCTAGCGCTTGGGCAGCTGGTGCGGGCCTGGTGCGCTACAACAGAGGCCAGGGAGAGGGCCGCCAGCCCCACAGGAAGCTCCAGCATGTTGTTGGGTAACTTCTCCTCCTGTTTTCTGGGAACAAACTATTTGGAGAAGAGGGGGAGGGAGACCTTAAAGGCTTCCAGATGGGGGGCCCTTCTGCCCAGCCCGCTGCTGCGCCGCCACAAAGTCTGTGCATGCTTTCTAAGAATCCCAGCAAATGTTAGTCAGGGAGGCTCTGGGGAGGTCTTCTGGGCCATTCCCCTGCCTCTGTGATCCCCGCTATCCCAAAGCTGACAGGGGGCCATATCCCATCCTTTGGTAGTTACTCAGGGGGTGCACAGAGAATGTGGCATCATCGTTACCCTCTTCCCTCCCTGAGAGGCTCTGTGTCTTGGCATCCTCTCTCTCCGCTTCATCTGGCTGCTTTGCCCTGAAGGTAGGGGGGTAGAGGGGAGGGCCTTCCTCTCCCAATACCAGGGGAGACCATTTTCCCAGAGAAGAGAAAACATAACCATCTTGGGGCCTCTGTGGAGGGGAGGGGCAGGGTATAAGGATAGAGGGAAGAAGGGGAAAGCAGCAACTGAGGCTGCCCAGGGGAAAGGAAAGGAGGGCTGGGGTCAGCTGTGGACAGGTCCAGCCCCTCCTCGCTGTGCACTCAGCCAGGGCTTGCTGCAGGATGGGCTCCCACTCCTGTCCCATCATTCCATGATGCCCACGCTCTGAGACAGCCGCCTAGCTGCCTCTTAACCTTCTTACCATGTTGGCTCCCATCCTCTCTCCTGGCCTGTCCCCACCAGCAGCCACTCCCTGAGCTGGGTGGTCAGAACATGCAGCCCTACCCTGGGGACACCCAGCCTCATCTGGGCTGCAAGGACAGAGCCCTGGAGGGGCCAGAGGAGGTCCAGAGCAGAGACACTGTTGCCAGGGCTCAGCCTGTCAGGATTCCTACCCCTTTCTGCTCTGGCTAGGATTTGCTCACCAGACTCAGGCTGTGGGATAGGATGGAATGGAATGGGGAGGGGGACAGGGTAGGGAAAAGAGACTTTGAGAGGGGTCCTCTGCCCCTGGGGCCAGACTGGAGCTCTATCCATGTACTGCTGACCCTCTGGGTCCCATACTGGAGATGGAAGAAGTGAGGGCCAGAACTCAGGGTCTCAGAAAGAGCATCAGGCTCCCCCAAAGCCTATCTCTCCCCAGACTGTTGCAACGCCAATGAGAGGGCATGTTTGAGTCCATCGGGAAACCATGACACACACACCCCATGGGTGAAGGGGGCACTTGTGCAGAGCCAGGGTGATGTCCTGGAGCAGAGCAGCTTTTTGTCCTGGTCACCAGCCAGCCCTGGACCCAGGTGGGGGCATGGGGTCTCACCCACGGGACTTCTGCTTGGAAGATGGAACGCCCCCCCCCTGGAGGTTGAGGGAGACAAAAGCTTCCCACATCTGCCATGGCTCTTCCTCCCACTTAGGGCCCAGAAAGACCTGCGCTTTGGCTCTAGGGCCCTGCCCTGGGTGGAAGGGGAACATGAGAGAGGGGCTCCATGGGTGCTCCCCTTGGAGAGGGTCTGTCACAAAAGGCCCAGGAGGCCCTCCCTGAAGCAATGAGGGTTGCTCTAAGGTGGGTTGTGGCTGTCGGGTGCAGCAGAGGCAGAACGGTGAGGTGACAGGCTCAGCAGAAGAGAACCCTGTGGCTGTGCCAAGCTCCCAACAGGTCTGGGCCTTTCCAACAGATCACCTGTGCCTGGTCATGACTGACACCAGGAGGAAGCAGAAGGAGCCAAGGGGACCCTGGTTTACATGCTCCTGCTGTTTACTTCTTCCTCCCTTTTCCTGCTCTTCCCTACAGAGGCCCAGATGAGCCCACACCAGCAGTCCTGTCCTCAAGTACTGCCTTTGCAGGCTCCCCTCTGCTGCTCCCCATCTGTGGAACCTTCCAGATAGGTGTCCTCAGGCCTCCTGGTAGCTGACATCCCCCTCCCCAACCCGCTGTCCCCTGACCCTCCTCCAGGGCGCTTCCATTGTCCTCTCTCCTCGCAGCCCATCCAGGGACAGAATCTGGAATCTGCTCACCGGCTTTCAACTTCTGACTCTCTGCTCTACTTCTATCTAAATCAACCCAGCTTCTATCAAAATCCTTCCTGGGCCCAACCCTACTCTGCCTCTGCCTTCCACTGTACCACCGACAGGTCCCTGTCCCTCTTGAGCCTCCGTTTCCCCTCTCCAACAGGAGCTGAGACAACAGAGACTCTCAGTCCCAGAGGCTCCAACTTCCAGGCAGTGTTTCAAGGTAGGCAATTTAAGGGGCAAATGTATGCAGATGGATATGCAAATGGGCACCTCCAGGATTTATGGGTGGCCTTAATTTCAAGGGGAGGAGGCGGCCTCAGCCTGGCTGGGCCCACTAAATCCTGGCCGGTGTCAGCGCCGTAAAGCACCATGATGAAGGGCGGGCAGGCGCTGGGGGAGGCCCTGATTTACAGCCGAGGAGCCTCCTCCCCGAGGCTGTGAAGGCAAGCGCCCGCGGGACAGGGATGAGGAAGGATTTATGTCCCCCGCTTCCCCACCCCAGAGGCAAGTGCAGTCGGGAGAGCGGCAGAAGGTGACTTTCACCTTCAGAGCCAGCACTACTCTGGCAGAGCAGCCAGGGCACTACCCCAGGAGAGGCAGAAGAAAGAAATGGGTGGGGTCTGGGTGGGGCCCCAGCCGGTGACCACTGCCCAGCCCTTAGCTATGGCTTCCTCTTCCAGGCAGCCTTCCAGCTCTGACACAGCCCCAGGTAGCCCAGCCCTCTCCAACCTGGTGTCACCTTCTCCAGCGGGGCCCCAGCTGCAGCGGACCCATGTTCTCAGCCCTGACAAGGTTCAGTCCTGGAAGACTGAGGGGAGCCGCTCCACCGCGCTTCCTCTGAGATCAGTTCTCCCCAAAGTCTAGCCTCACTCCCTTCTGCTGGGGAGAGAAAGAACAGTGCATTTGGATCTCTTTTGGGTGGCCATAAGCAAGAAAGTTCTCCTTCATCTTCACCCAGCTAAAAGCTGTTTGCAGTGACCTGTCCTTCCTCCCCACCCTGCAACATCTGCCAGGTGAAAAGGGTGGCAGGGAGGGACAAAAATCACACTGCAGGCACCCCTCTCTCTATGTGGCTGCTGAGTTCCTGAGGTTACTGGAAAGTTAAATTTTGGAAAGGTGACACTGCTTCTCCAGTGACTCATCTGAGTGCCTCAGGAATGAATGATTCATCTGTCACTCAACACTCAACCGGTGTTGCCCACACCAGGGAGTCCTGCTGAGTGCCCAGGCTGAGAGAGCAGTGACGGAAAGTGCAGACGCAAAATCCCCACCATGAGGTTATCAGGGCTGCCCAGCCCCAAACTCTAAGGGCTGGCCACCCCAGCCCAGGGTATTACCTCTCCATAAACAGAGTTTCCTGTCCTGTTCTCATCATGAAAGGAACCCAGCTAAGAGTCCCTCAGGTAAAGAAAAGTTCCCTTTGCAAATGTAAACACATATATCAAAGGGCGTGATTCCGTTGAGCTGTTGGTATAGCAAGTTGTATGTTTTGAGCTGAGGCAATGTACCCTGGCCTTCTGCATGTGTGTGCCACAGATGGCCCAAGGACTTTGGCCTCGGGAAGAGATGTTTTCCTGACCAAAGGCTTCACCTTAGGGTCCCAAGAATGAATCTCCAGCCCTCAGCACCTCCCTGCTGTAAACTATGAACTCTGAAATATCTCCTGGGGCCCCCAAATGTTCTGTGCCCCTCTCTGGCTTCCCTCAAAGAACAAACCCAGTCACCATAAATGCTGCTGTCTTGAGCCCATCTCTGTGACAATTTTTTTTTTTTTTTGGAGACAGGGTTGGGTCCCTTGCAGTGTCACCTAGGCTGGAGTGGAGTGGTGCAATCACAGCTCACTGCACCCTCGAATTTTGGACTTAAGCAATCCTCCTGCCTCAGCCTCCTTTGTAGCTGAAACCGTAAGTGTGTGCCACCACACCAGACTAATTTTTAAATTTTTTGTAGAGATGGGATCTCCCTATGTTGTCCAGGCTGGTCTCCAACTCCTGGGCTCAAGCAATCCTCCCACCTCAGCCTCCCAAAGTATTGGGATTACAGGCAGGAGCCACCACACCCAGCTTCTGCGACACTTAAATTATTTCTGAGAACCAGGCTATTTAAGCAGGATTTCTTATGATTCAGTATAGAGAGCAAACTCCAAAGAAGTTTCTGCTTGCAGATTTGACCTAGAGCTTGGCCCCCAAGTTCTCACAGACCCAAGGCAGCAGGTGGTGGAGGATGTGGGAAGTCACCAGAGAGAAGGGGGAGGCTGTGTGGAGGGCAGAGCACGTGCATTGATGAATACGCGCGCTTCTTACTTTCAACTCGGTCTGTTCAGGGTGCTTCAGTTGACAACTTGTGGGCCAAACAGAATCACTGCAAATAACTGCGCAGTTTGTGCAGCTCCCAGTACCCTAGTCCAGGGCTATATCAATAAAAGGGACCCCTTTACCTAATTCATGCAAAGAGTAACGGAAGCCCCGATGCCAGGCACTGTGTAGCTATGTTTACATCCATTGCCTCATTTAATCTCAATGGCGGTAAATGTTACATCCCATTTGGTGAGAACATGAAGGCATGGCGAGGTTCAGTTACTTGTCCAAAGTCACACAGCTGGTAATTGATGGAGGTGAGATCCCAGCAACACTGTCCTTTCCGCACCTCATTCTTGTTGATTTACCTGCTCTGACTGTACTGTCACCTCTAACTCTGTCCCTTTAATGTTGCTGTTATAACCCAGATGACCTCAGCCCCCATCTAAAGACTGACAATACCAAGTACTGCAAATAGGTAAAACAACCAGTACTCTCATAGATTCCTGGAAGGAATGTAAAATGGGACAGCTACTTTGGAAAACTATTTGTGAGTTTGTTGAAAAGTTAAACATATACCTACTATATGACTCAGCCATCCCACTCCTACATACATACCCAAGAGAAGAGAAATAAGATGTCTAAAGATTTGTACCTGGAGGTGGGTAGGCATAAAGGAAAAGGGGGAAATGCAGGGGCAAGTGGGGGCTGGAGAGATGGGGGCATCCCTAGGCTGCCTCACTTAGCTGCATTCCTCTGCAATCCAAGTCGAAAGCTCTTGGGAGCCCCATGCCAACATCATGAGGGCCAATCTGAGAGAAGGGGAAAGCCATTGGGAAGCCTGGGCAGTGCTCGGAGGGCCCACTGATGACCAGGCCCCCAGCTCTGGCCCCTGCTGGTGGGAAGGGCTAGGGTGGGGGCTAAGAAAGGAGCATAGGTAGGAATGGCCCAGGCACAAGAGGAGAGTCACAAAGCAAATAACTGTGTGGACAGTGGACTGCGGCTGGCTGAGAACAGAGGTGATGAGGACCTGTCGTGGGAATTAGACAGAGAGCTGCAGCCTGGCAGCTCTGCAGGTGCCCAAAGATTCAACCTGTGCACCTGAGATGCTCATTATGAGCCCCAAGACTCATTCTAAGGTCCAGCCCTAGATGGGTAAAAGACAGGCCTGGCTGAATTTGCCCCATGGATGGGTGCCAGCAAGCTTCCAGGCTGAAAGTTTCAGGGAGCTGCTGCTGGGTGAGGCCAGGATAGGGCTTGACTCCATTTCTACTCCCTTGCCACGCAGACCGCACCCTACCACCCTAACGCTGCCCCTGACCTGGTCATGGACAGCAGTATTAGCCTGTGAGCCTCGGATTCAGCTCACCCACGCTCTGAGCCAGAAGACTGGCCTAGAGGGATATGGGGAGCCCTTTCCCTGCTGCAACCAGTGTCTGCAGGTCTTGGCCTAGCAGGCTGGTGTGGCAGAGCTGAAGTATCCCCAAGAACCTCTGGAGGTGGCCCTCACCACCCCACTGTCCTCTGCCCCTGCCCCTGGTTCCCTGCTTCCATTTCTGCTTTCTGCTGGGATGGAAGCCTCAGCTTTCTGTTCCAGGTTGCTACTCCAACCCCTGCCCTGGCCCCCCAGAACCCCACCTTGGTTGCTGTCTACTCCTCCTTGGTGGCAGTCAGCATGGAAGGCCAGGTTATTTATACCCCAAAGAGAAGAGACAGTGCCTCCCGGGCTATTTTCAAGCATCCTCAAAACGACATTAGCCCTAAAGAAGAGCTTGGTGGGGTTAGATCTGAGGTGGAAGGACACCCTAATTCCCCACACCTAGCCCAATGTTCATTATCAGGGGTTTGGAGTCATATCTGGGACATCAAGCAGCCCTCTGTCACTTAAAGGATAACAGTGCATTCCAACTTCAACCAGGAATGCTCACTCTTCACCACCAGCATTTTGGATGACCCAGGTCAGCACCAGCTGTAGGCAGGGCTAAGGGAGTGCCTGTGGGTTTGTCTGTTCTGGCAAGGGAGCACAGACTCCTTGATTGGAAGAGAGACCTGCCTGTGTCCACCCACCCCAATCTGAAGTTATTCCCTGTTATTCTGTCCTTCGACTTTCATGCCACCCACCACACCTCCCACCTGAAATATGAACCACTCTCAGTTTCAGCTTACAGAGCTTTTTCTCCTCATTTAAAGTTTTTCATTTTTGTTTTACTTATTTATTTGTTTCAAAGATGGGGTCTTTCTCTGTCACCCAAGCTGGAGTGCAGTGGCATAATCATAGTTCACTGCTGCCTCGACCATCTGAGCTCAAGTGACCCTCCTGCCTAAGCCTCCTCCTCTCATTTTTAAAAGCAATTTCTTTTCTTGTCCCAAATCTCCTTTTTTCCACTGCTTCGTCCAGCCCTTCACACATTCTTTTCTGAGCTCTAAAGTTCTTCCTCCAAGGTCTTCTGTCTTCCCTCCCACTCCTCTATCCCCCTCTTCACCAGTGCAGCTGTTCAGAAGAACAGTTATTTATTACATGAATGCCACCTACTGTGTGCCCCAAACCACAGGAACTAGAGGCAAGATAGGTCCATCTTTGGTTGAAGAATGGATGTGAACCAATAAATGTAGCCCAGAATATGCCCATGGTACAGTCTAGGTCCCAGAGATATGGAACACTTCCAAACAGGGAGGCAGTATATGAATGGGTAGTGATTTCTCCCTACCCTGCTTGGCTTCTCTAAAACATGATGGTATGACTGACAAAAATGAGCTCCCTGTCTTTTCCCTTTGTTGAATGCTCCTGGGTACTTCTAGGAGATGCCTGGTACATCTTCTTGGAAAATACATACAGTATCTTCTGATCTTTCCCCCTCTTCCCTCACCTTTCTCTCTTTCCTCCCTCTCCCTCTCCTCTCTCTCTCTCTCTCTCACTCTCTCTCACACACACACACACACACACACACACACACACACACACGATTGTCCTATACAAGGATGAAACTACACCTTTGAGAGCTGATGGTCTTTCCAGACTTGAGTGATACAGGATAGACAGCAGAGTCTTCCCTATTAAATGCTCTGGAAGAGGAATGGAGCTCCACTAGGCGACAATGGTGTTCTCGGTTGTGGGAAGCCTGTGCAAAGCTCTGTGGCTGAACTTCAAGGTGTCCCATACTTTCTGATCACACTTACTTACTGTACTGGTTAAAGCTCTGGTGGCCAGACATGACTCAAAGTTCACCCCAGACCGACTTAAACAAAGGGAATATGTTAACTCTCAAACAAAACTTGGCAGGTTGATCCAGAGAAGCTCAACCCAGCTGCCTAAAGGAGGTCACCAGGGACTCAGTTTCTCTCTAGGTCTTTGCTTTATTCTCAGCACTGCAAGGTGGCTCTTCAGCTTTCCTCTCTGTGCAGCCATGCCAGACTACTTTCTGGCACATTGACTAAGAGAGAAGAAATTCTCTGTGCCAGGTACACAATCATAATCATTCTCATTCTCTCTCTCTCTCTTTCTCTCTCTCTCCACTTTCTCAGAAATTCAGCAATGTGTCCTTGAAGCTCATTGGTTCTGACTGGGTCAAATATACATCTTTGCACCCCTCACTGAGGCCTGGAGAATATAATCCTCTGATTGGCATAGACAAGATTGTGTGCTGCAACCTTGGGCATGTAGGCTGAAAGTGGGGCACTATGGGCACCATGGCCAGGACCACTGAGGATGGACACAGGACAGAAGAGCAGCAGATAGCCTGGGCACTCTCTGCATGATGTGGGTGATACGGTCACCTGGGATTTGCTTCAGACCAAACAACAAGTCACCTTGAGGAGGAAGACTCTGCTATCTATCCCATATCACCTAAGCCTGAACAGAGAGAGTATTAGCTCTCAAAGGTGCAATTTCATCGGTATACGGGACAATTTGTGTAAGAGTGGTGCATGTGCGTGTGTCTGTGTGTGTATGTGTGTGTAAAGAGAGAGAGAGAAGGGAGAGAGAGAGGGGGAAAGAAGGGAGAGAGAGAGAGAAAGGAAGAGGAACTGTATACATAAAATGTTCATTGTTGTCATCATCTTCCTCTGGAATATGGAAACACTGGAGCCTTGAAAGCCCTTCCTTCCAAATGCTAAACAGCCAAAAAAAAAGACCACACATAAAATGTGATGCTGACACTGACCCCAGTCTAGCCTGAGAGGCTGTCCTCATTGGGCATGGCTCTGGGAGGCTGGGGCAGCTCCTACAGTCCCACAGCCTGGAAGGATGTGCACCTGGAAGAAAATAGGGCTGGGACTCTGAGCACCTGTGCACCCAGGCTAAGACCAGTTTCTCTTTGTCAAGGAAGAACCCACAGCCCCAGCCCTCTGGCACTTGCAGGGACAGACTGAGGTGGGTGGGGAAGTCTGGAAGGGTCCCGGGCCTCCAACTCCACAAATCATCCTGTTTTAATGTAAATGATGATTGCCAAGAGTACAGCATGTTTTCCTGTGTCAGCAGCTCAGTGACTAATGCCCCAAGATAAATGGCTTTGTTTTGCCTTGTTTGGAGGGATTCTGTAACCCTTCTCTCCTTTCCACAGAGTGGACTCCCCAGAGCGCTCCCAATCACAGCCTGGAGCTCAAGATGCCACCCAGGGTTCAGGGCCTCTTGCATGTGGTAGGGTCCCTCCCAAGTGCAACGAGAGTCTGGGAACCTGGCCGACACTGGAGGCTGAAGGATCCGAGCCCCCAAGGCAGCGGCTGGTGAGAACTTAGGCTGAATGGTCTGAAGTAATCTGCCATCAGTTCCCAGCAAATTACTTTAGAGGCGCTGAGAGCAAGCTCCATGCCCTCCAGCCAGGCAGAAGCTGGGGTTGAAGGGAAGCTCCAGAAGGCCAGTATGATTAGGGAGAAATTTGGGGCTTGAGATGGAAGGGGAAGAATAGGCAAGTGGGATAAGGGAGAGATTACACTGCCATCTTGTGCCATGTGGGTGTTACTAAGCCAGGATTTTTTTTGCCAGTGGAGACAGGATTTTGGCAGACACACAATCTGTGGACCCAGATCCAGGTAGCTGGAAATCTTGCCAGTAGCACTTACTGGCTGTGGCACTCTGGATGGTATTGCTTCCATTTAATAGATGAGGAAGCTGAGGCTTACAGCAGCTAAGCAATTTGCCTGAAGTCTCACATCTAGTTCATGGTAGAATGTAAACTTAAACCAGGGAAGTCCATCTCTAGAGCCAATAGTGTTAAATGAAGGAGAATACATCTCCCCAGCTGTCTGTTGACCTCTGACCACCCAACATGAAACGCAGCTCCTCACCCTTCTAGAAATGCTCCCTTGCTTAGCCACATGGCAACTCTTGTGGTAGACTTTTGCCACCTTCTGCTTTCTGAACACACTTCCTGGTCCATGTGGTATGTATCCCTTCCAGGCTGGAGCTTGTCATTGTCAGTGTAAAGCCCTCCAGAGCTCTTTCTCTCTGCCACCAGATATGTTCCAAAGAGTCTACTCTATCAGCCTGGTTCCTATATAAGGATAACATGAAACAGGCTCCAGCCAGCCCACAGTGGACAGGAAGTGTGAGTGAGAAATAAATCTCCATTGTTTTAAGCCGTCAAGATGTTAGGTTTGTTGCTGCAGTACAACTTATCCTATCCTGACTGATTCTCTGCTCTTTCCTGAGGAGGAAGCAGGTGAGTTCTTCTAGATGTACCCAGAAGCATTCAACAAAGGGAAAGAACAGGGAGCCAATTATTACCAGTCATACCATCATGTTTCAGAGAAGCCAAGCAGGGTGGAGAGAAATGGGCCTAAGGGAGACAAGGATTACAGGGGCTGTGTACCATACAGAGCTTTCAGACTGCAGGAGAATCGTGCAGTCCATTTGAGGCCAAGGAGAGCTGGGCCAGGGAGTCCTCTCTCACACAGTCCAGATCCAGCCTGGAGCCCGGAGCTACCCAACTCTCACATGAAAGAAGTCAGAGCCTAGCCTCAGGAGGGGCTGGATCACCCTCAGGCTTCTCAGCTGCAGATCGGTGTCTTGCACAGGCCCATGGCACTGGTGCCCAGACACTCAGGTACAGAGTCCCTCCTCCAAGCAGTCACTGTGTACAGTGTACTGGATCCTCAGTGGGTATGAGCCCTAGGAACACAAATTGCAGTATCAGGCATTAGGTAGTGGGACCGTGGAAGGAATCCCTGTAAATGGGTCTGGGCCATGTGGAAAAGTGTGGGCATTAATCCTTCTCTGGGATAATCTCCTCCCCACTCTAGCATAAACAGAGCCCTCTATGCGGCCCCATCCTGGATTTCTAAGACAACTAAAGAGAAAGTGGTTAGACTATAAAACAATCTCTTCTGGGTAAGGTGGTCTGAGGCTGGATTTGAACTGGGACAGATGCTGGGATCTGGTTCTCAGAAGATGGGGAGTAGAGACTTTTCTCTAAAATGGCAGCCGATTGGTGTGGATAGGGGTATGCCTCCAGGTGCAGTGGCCCCCAGACATGTTACTTACCACTTTCCCCTTTCCCTCCAGGCAGGGCTAGCCTATACTCATTCTTCACCTGACCATCTCCCCCTCCCAGTTCCCCAGCACCAGCCCACTTCCCAAAAGCTGCATGAAAGGTCTGATCATCCTTCCTACACAATGCGTAAGTTTCTTCCAGAAGATCTCAGAAGTGCCGTGCTATTTCCTAGAGAAGCAGTGAATTGTGAAGTCCCCTCTAGCCCTTTCCCCCAGCCAAGATTAGTGATTTGAAAGCTACCTTGGGCTGGGTGCAGTGGCTTACATCTGTAACCTCAGCACTTTGTGAGGCCAGAGCAGGTGGATCACCTGAGGTCAGGAGCTCAAGACCAGCCTGGCTAACATGGTGAAACCCCATCTCTACTAAAAATACAAAAAATTAGCTGGGCATGATGACAGATGCCTATAATCCTGGCTACTCAGGAGGCTGAGGTAGGGGAATCACTTGAACCCAGGAGGTAGAAGTCGCAGTGAGCTGAGATCGTGCCACTACATTCTATACTCTAGCCTGGGTAACAGAGTGACACTCTGTCTCAAAAAAAAGAGAGAAAGAAAAAGCTACCTGGGAAGCAACCTGGAAGTTAGCTTGGAAGCTACCATTAGCATCACATTTGACTCTTGCATCTGTTAGAAGAAGAGCATGGAAGAAACAGCCCAGCCCTTGAGATCAGACAAACTTGGGTTTGATTCCCAACTCTACCATGGGCCAGACGCGTAAACTTGGGCACAGGGCTTAAATTCTGTAGGCCTCAGCTTCCTCATTTGTAAAATGATGATATCAGTCATCACATCATGATAGTATCTAATTAAAGGTGAAAAGGGATGAAACAAGACAGCCCTTAGCATACGATCTGTCTGACATGCATCACATACAAGTGCTTAATAAATGTTCAGTATTACTGTGCTCTTCCAAGGGAGAAAGAAGCAGAAAGCCTCCTGAAAGCCTCCCCAAGCAGTCAATAAATTTGCTTGATTCAAAACAGGAGGTAGGGGAACAAAACAGAGGCTTGGGGAAACCACGTAAGGGGCCTGGCAAGGACCCTAAAAGCCTGGTCAGCTGCAGCACCCAAGTACTAAGCACACTGGTGACAAGGTCTGCGGGCAAGAAGGAGGTTCTGGGGGCCAGGAGTCCTGTCAGCCAGCAGCCTGGAGCCTGCCCAATGCTACGTCGGGTGAACATCTGAACCTATCTGTTCAATGTCCAGAAGAGTTCAAAACCCAGCCCTAGGAAAGCTCTTCCTTAGTTGCACCCCATCCACTCTGTCATCACTTTTTTGTTTCTGCTATTGCATTTGTTATGTTCCCTTTTTTTGACCTTCAAGTTGCTTGTGCATATTTCAGAAGCTGTCAGGTCTCTCCATCCAAACCAGTATGCATGAGGAGCGGAGGCCATGGGGAGCACCAAGTGCTGTTCAGGAGCCCAGAGAGACCCAGAAAGGCACAAAATGAAGAAGATGCCACCTTTAGGGCTGCTTGAAGAAGACAGGGCCCCATCTTCCTGAAAGATAGCTGCCTAGATGAAGAATTTCATCCTAAAGCATTCCAATATGTGTCAGTCATTTAACTCCAGCCTAATTTATATGGAAATCAATAATATGAGACTTTGGGTCCCAGGTAGCAGAGCAAGCAGGTACCCAAACCTTACTCCTCCATCCCAGCATATAGGAATGACAGATATGTCATTAATTTAGAATATATGTACGTAACTGTGTTAAAGAGAATAAAGAAAGGAAGATCTTCACATGTGAATAGTGGCAAAGGAAACTAAAGCAGGAGCTGGAGTACAGCTAAGAATTGGGAACAGAGAAGGGTCACTGGGATTAGGGCTGCTATGTCAAGACTGGGCTCCTACGTGAAGCCATGAACACATAGCCCGCCCACCAGGGAGGCGGCAGACTCTACTCACCCACCTACCCATGTGTCTGGAAACATACTGCTTACCCATGACCAGAAACACAGATGGGGCCCAAGAAAGAAATTGCTCCCCATATCAATATGAAGTTCAAAACTAGTCCATCCACATGGAGATGACCACAAGACAAAGTTGTGAATCAGAAAGGCACAAGATGAACCAAGAAGATGCCACTTTTAGGGCATCTCCAACTCCAAGCCCTGGGGAGCTGGGGCTAAGGAAACTGCAAAACTACCCTATAGAGAATGCCATTTAGGAGAATACCTCCAAAAAAACTGAACTGTCAAAGGAGATTATCCACAAAAAAAATTAGAGAGAGCTGTGTAATTTACAAACATGTACAGGAAAAAAATAATAAAGTCAATTCAACAGAAGGCAAGAATGAAGGGGAAATGAATAAGCAAAGAAAACCCATGGTGAATAGGAACAAAAATGGTATTGCCAAAGTAAGTAAAAGTATATTTATACTCATAATAACAGATATAAATGGGTCAAATCTTTATTCAAATACGGAATTTCATAATGACCTTTACCCTCTTTAATTCACTTATATGCTATTTATGAAAAAAAAATCTAAAATTGACACAGGAAGGTTGGAAATAAAGTTATCCATTAAAATGGTATAACAGCCAGGCACAGTAGTACACATTTGTAGTCCCAGTTACTTAAGAGGCTGAGACAGGAGGATCCCTTGAGCCCAGGAGTTTGAGGTTACAGTGAGCTATAATTGTGTCTGTAAACAGTCATTGCACTCCAGCTGGATCTCCAACTTTAAAAACAAAAAAATAAAATCAGCCAGGCAGGGTGGCTCATGCCTGTAACCCTAGTGCTTTGGAAGGCTGAAATGAAGGATTGCTTAAGACCAGGAGTTCAAGATGAGCTTGGGCAACATAGCAAAACTCCATCTCTACAAAAAAAATTAAATAAAATGAAAGTTAGCCAGGCACTGTGGCACTTGCCTGTAGTCCCAGCTACTCAAGAGGCTGACGCCAAGAAGTTCAATGTTATCATGAGCTATGATGGCACCCTGCACTATAACCCAGGCCGAAGAGTGAGACCCACTCTCTAACATAAATAAATAAATAAATAAGAGGCCTGGCACGGTGGTTCATGCCTGTAATCCCAGCACTTTGGGAGGCTGAGGTGGGCAGATCACGAGGTCAAGAGATTGAGACCATCCTGACCAACATGGTGATGCCCCGTCTCTACTAAAAACACAAAAATTAGCCGGGCGTGGTGGCACATGCCTGTGGTCCCAGCTACTCAGGAGGTTGAGGTGGAAGAGTCGCTTGAACCCAGGAGGCGGAGGTTGCAGTGAGACAAGATTGCGCCACTGCACTCCAGCCTGGCAACAGAACAAGACTCCATCTCAAAAAAAATAAAAAAATAGGAATAAATTAAATAAATTTTTAAAAATTTAATGGCATAACCATAATGCCTTATATTCAACTGACACACTTAAACTATGCAATTGATAGCATCAAAAAAGAAATGGACAAATCCACAATCAGAATAGGCCACTCTCTCAGAGATGAACAGACATTTCTCATATTATAAAAAGATTTAAACAATAAAATTATAGGAGATTTGATGTAATAGAGTCATATAGTACTTTGCACTCAACAGAAAGCACACACTCCTTATAAGTATATATGGTCATTTATATTTGGCTTGCACTGTCTGTCAAAAGAAGTCTTATCAATATGATACAGATACAGACCACATGTTCTGACCACCACACAATACAACTCAAACCATTAACGAAGGCCCTCTTCAAAAAAAAAAAAAAAAAAAAAAGCCCGATATATTTGTTTGGAAGCAAACAAGTAAAACAATCCCACTGCCAAACAATGTATGGGTTAAAGAAGAAATCTCAATAAAAATTATGAATGTTTTAGAACTGAACAATGATGAGAGGGAAGAACAGAAGGGCATGGCACATCAGAATTTGTCAAGCTATACCCAGATAGATGCGACTAAACCTAAATATATTTACTAGAAATTGAGAAAGGTTTAAAATAAATGGATTGGGGATTCAACTCAAAAAGTTGAAAATAGAATAATGGGAAAAAAACAAAAGGAAATAGTAAAAAAGGAAATAATAAAGATAAAAGCCAAAAATAATAAAACAAAAAGAAATAAAAATAGAAAGGAATGATTAAATAAAAAGTAGTTTTTGAAGAGCTTAAAACCAAGCTATCATTCATCCCAACAATCCCATTACTGGGGACATACTCAAAAGAAAATAAATCATTCTACCAAAAAGATGCATGTACTTGTATGTTCATTGCTGCACTACTCACAATAGCAAAGACATGGAAACAACACAAGTGCCCATCAGTGGTAGATTGATAAAGAAATGTGGTACATACAACTATGGAATACTATGCAGCCACAAACAAGAATGAAATCATGTCCTTGGAAGCAACATGGATGCGGCTGGAGGCCACATTCTAAGCAAATTAACACAGGAACAGAAAACCAAAAGTATTATATAGGAGCTAAGCACTGAGAATGCATAGACATAAATATGGGAACAATAGACTGTGGACTACTAGAGGGTAGAGGGAGTGGGGTGGGTTTAAAACTACCTATCAAGTACTATGCCTGCTATCATGGTGATGGAATCCATACTTCAAACCTCTTCACACAATATTCCCAGGTAACAAACCTGCATATGTATCCCCATATCTAAAATAAAAGTTGAAATTTTTTTAAAGTGGTTGTCTGGAAGTAAATAAAACTAATGAAATACAGTTATACATCATTTAACAATGGTGATACATTCTGAGAAATGCATTATTAGGCAATTTTGTCACTGTGCAAACATTGTACTTAGTGTGCATGTACACAAATCTAGATGTTACAGCCTACTACACGCTATACTGTATGGTATGGCCTATTGCTCCCAGGCTACAAATCTGGACAGCATGTTACTGTACTGAATACTGTATGCAATTGGAACACAATGGTTATGTATTTGTGTTTCTAAACATAGAAAGGTACAGTAAAAATGTAGTATAAAAGGTAAAAAAATGGTATACCTATAGAGGTCACTTACCATGAATGGAGCCTGCAGAACTGGAAGTTTCTCTGGGTGAGTCAGTGAGTGAGCGGTGGGTAAATGTGAAGGCCTAGGACATTACTGTATGCTACTGTAGACTTTATAAACAACTAGGCAACACTTAACTTACATCAATAATTTTTCTTTCCTCAATAACAAATTAACCTTAAATTACTGTAATTATTTTTACTTTGTAAGTGTTTTAATTTTTAAACATTTTGACTTTACACACGCAGCTTAAAACACAAACACATTATACAGCTCTATAAAAAACTATTTATTTCCTTATTCTATAAGCTTTTTCCTATTTTTAAAACTTCTTCTTTACTTCTTAAAGCTTTTTGTTAAAAACTAAGATATAAACACACACATTAGCTTAGGCCTCCACAGGGTCAGGATCATCACTATCTCTGTCTTCCACCTCCGCACCTTTGCACTGGAAGGTCTGCCGGGGCAGTAACATGCATGGAGCTGTCATCTCCTACGCTAACAATCCCATCTGGAATATCTCCTGAAAGACCTGCTTGAGGCTGTTTAACAGTTAACCTTTTCATATAAGGAGAAAGAGTACACTCTAAAATAATTATATAAAGTATGGTATAGCAAATCTATATACCAATGATAGTCATTTACTATCATTTTCAAGTATTATATGCTGAACATAATTGTACATGCTATAATTTTATATAACTGGCAGCGCAGTAGGTTTGTTAGCAATGTGTTGCACTATGATGTTATGATGGCTACACTGTCACTAGGTGATAGGAATTCTTCAGCTCCATTATAATCTTGTGGTACCACTGTCATATATGCACTCCGTTGTTGAATGAAATGTTGTTATGCGGTGTATGACTATATAGAAACCTTTGGTAGTATGGAAAGCAAATGGAGAGCTAAATGATACGTTATAATAATAATATTTTCTTTAACATATCATTACTAGAAACAAGCATATATAACTACAGATACAGCAGAGTTATTCGGAGGGGACTTCTGATAACTACTTCTATATTTATCATGCTTTTTTATTTTCTATATTTCTGGTACTTCAAAAGCTGGGGCCTTGCTGACCCTGGAGAGAACACCTCTCCCAGGGCTAGTCAATTTCTAGAGATACTAAAGAACTTCTTTGTAAGCATGCCTTTCAAATGCAAACTAACCAATCCAGAGTCCGGACCCCTAACTATCTCCTTTATGGGGCTCTCACAGGTTTCTCACCCTCTGGGTCACTATCCAGCCACTCTAATCAACCCAGAGCCAGGTATCAGGCATCTAGGGACAGCTTCTACATCCCAGAGCTGCTGAAATTATTCAAACTAGCTATCCTAAGCATGCCTACCCTGCTTCACCCATTCCTTCCCATGGAAACTACAGTAAAGGTTTCTTGCCCACATTTTCCCCACTCCCTCTGCCTCCTAGCTGATCCTTGTGCTTCCCAGAGTCCCTCCCACTTGCACCTATGGTGTGTATGCCTTCTACTCTTGGAACTGTATGTAATAAACCATCTTTTCAATGGTGGTTTTCTCCTGATCTGTTGGCCTCACCACACCTGAATAATAATAAAACCCATATTTTAAAACAACTTCATTGCCATTCCAGAAGGAGAAAGAGGAGCAGATGGATCAAGAAGGAAACATGAGAGATGGACAGTATCTTCAACCTCAGAAACAAAAGTTCCTCTGGAAAAATCAAGCATTATTAATGAATGACAAGCCAAGCTTAAATATCTCCTGGTGAAATATTAGGATGTCAGGGATAAATTTTAAAATCCTTTATGTATTTGTACAGTGGAAGGAGGGTGGTGGCTTACCTTTCAGGGTGAAGAGGACTGAACTGGAATCAGACTTCTCCTCTACAATCCTAAATACAAAAAGAAATATGACCAATATAGTAATATCTACAAAGTTCCAAGGGGAACAGACTGCAATTGAAACATGAAGGTTATAATTCATCTGTGATGGCAATTAACACATTTTGAAGCATGTAAGCATTTAGAATGTATATCACTCCCTCAACCAACCAGAAATATTTGCTCAAAGCAGTGCCAGCTAAGCAAGAAAAAAATGAAAAAATTAGTAGAAATTAGATACATAAGTAGAAGTTAGATAATAAGTAGAAATTAGATATATAATAGAGTTAACATTAAAAATTGATATTAACATGATTTGAAAAGTAATAGAAATGTCTAAAATAATTTCTGAAAAATAAGATACATAAATGTAAGAAACAAATTCATGATAATAATCTTCATCTAAAACATCATTATATCAAGAAAAAATGGGAAATAGAAGTGGGGAGGCAATTAGCATGAAATCATCCCACACGGGGGAAATAAATACATACCATGTTCCTTTTGAGGTTGAAGAAACAATATACTCTCTCTCTCTCTCTCTCTCTCTGCCTCTCTCTCTCTCTCTGTCTGTCTCTCTCTCTCTGTCTCTCTCTCTCTCTATATATATATATATAGTATACTACTATATACATGTAGTATATATAGAGTATACATAGAGCAGTATATATATAGTATACTACTATATACATGTAGTGTGTGTGTATATATATGTATATATTACAGAGAGACAGAGAGAGAGAGAGAGAGAGAGAGTACATATATATACATATATATATGCAATGTGGGTATATTTGTTTAAGGGAAGAAGTAGTAGACTAAAAATAGACAGTATAATTTTCTAATATTTAAATACAGTCATATACCACATCACCACATTTTGGCCAATGAAGGACCACATATGCAATGGTGGTCCCCTAACATTTTAATACTATATTTTCACTGTATCTTTTCTATGTTTAGATGCACAAATACTTACCACTGTGCTACAATGGCTTATAGTATTCAGCACATAACATGCTGTACAGATTTGTACCCTAGGAGCAATAGGTCATACCATATAGTCTAGGTGTGTAGTAGGCTATACCATCTAGATTTGTGTAAGGACCCTCCATGATGTTCACACAATCACAAAATTGCCTAGAGATGTATTTCTCAGAATGAACCCCTGTCGTTAAGTGATACATGACTGTATAAAAAAAACTTGCAAGGTAAACTTGAGGAGACAGGAAAATGGCAAGGGGGAGTATAAGGAAGAATGAAGAACAGAGAGCATTATCATGAGATGAATGATGAAATTCCCTGACTCTAGAGGCTCAGAACTAGAATGACACAGGGAACTCCATGCTGTGAGGACTCTTTCCCATCTCTCATCCCTGGGTCTCTTGTGCATTGCCTTCATTTTCCACATTTGCAGCAATATATGTCCTCTGTTTTCTGTCTTCCCCTGGAGGAAGATGGCTATAGCACAGGCAGCCCCAAGTGTGTATCCCCTCAAATCTAGAGAACAGCAAAACTAAGTGTAACCTGTTGGTCCCAATTCCCACCACTCGGGGAGTATCTGATTGGCCCAGCATGGTCATATGCCCATCTCTGGAGCAAACAAGTGTGGCTTGAGAGGGTCTTCCATGGCTTCCTATAAAGTAGACCACCTTCTGGGAAAGGGTGAACAATCTACTGGGTATCCACTACCCAAGTACAAACAAAAAGAAAGTGATATTAATATAAGACAGTATAATTCACAACAAAAAAAGCATTGCAAGGGATATTGCTAAGTGATGTAAACCAGATGAGAATATAAGATCCATGAATCTGTGTACACTGAATAAAGCATCAAATGTACAAGTCCAAAAAGGTTAAGTATTAAAGAGAAATTGAATAAAACCACAGCCATAAAAGAACACCAAACATACCTTATCATTTCTGAGAGATCAAGTAGGCAGGCATTAAATAAGAATATAGAATGATTGAAAATTATTATTAAACTTTGGCTTCATAGATCCATATCAAAATGTGTTCCTAGAAATGGAATGCATATTCATTTCAAATGACCAAGAAACAATTACAAAATTTGATCATATCTTAGGCCACAAGGAGAATCTCATTAAAATCTAAAATGCAGAATAGTACAATGCACAAACTCAACCACAATGCAGCTAAACTACACTTTAAAAACAAAAGGAAAAACAAAGAAATAAACTGAAGCCACTCTAGAATAGTGTAAAATAGTTTTAATAGCCCTAGAGTCAAAGAAGAAATCAAGACTGCAACTAATGAATCATTATTTAGAAAACAATGGGAAGCCATAGCAAAGAGAACATAAAAGCTCTAAAGAGCAAAATATGTATAGTTTTATGTTTTTCTCATTAAACAGAAGAAATAAATGAATTAAGTTCTCAACTCAATAAAGCAAGTAAAAGGGCAAAGTCAGTAAAACTATGAAAAGTTAGAAGAAAAATTTGAAGATAATAAATTAGATAATAATAAAAAGAATAAAAACTATAGATCTGAGAAATCTAAGAGTTGGGTCTTTGAAAAGACTATAATTAGGATAATAATAATAGCATTTATTGGGCATTCAGCTAATGGCTAGGTACTGTGTTGTATTAGGGTTCTCCAAAGAAACAGAACTAATTTTTATATATATATATATATATATATATATATATATATACACACACACACATATATACATATACATGTATATGTATATGTTTATATATGTATATGTGTATATATATGTATGTGTGTTATATATACATATAAGTTCTGTTTCTCTGGAGAACCCTAATACATCATAATACCATACACCATAGTGTGTATGTATATATACATATATATAATATGTATCTATACATATACATACATATGCGTGCATATATATATATATATATATATATATATACATAGAGAGAGAGAGATTTATTTTAAAGAATTGGCTCACCCTGGATGTGGTGGCTAATGCCTGTAACTCCAGCACTTGGGGAGGCCAAGGCAGAAGGATCCCTTGAGCCCAAGAGTTCAAGACCAGCCTGTGCAATATAATGAGACTTGGTTTTGACAAAAAAAAAAAAAATTAATTTGCTGAATGTAGTGGCATGCGCCTGTAGTCTCAGCTACTCAGGAGACTGAGGTGGGAGGATTGCTTGAATCCAGGAGTCTGAGGCTGCAGTGAGCTGAGATTGGGCCAGTGCAGCCTAGGCAACAGAGTGAGACCTTGTGTTAAAAAAGAAAAGAAAAGAATTGAATTGCTCACATAATTATGGAGGCTGAGAAATCACAGGATTTGCTGTCTGCAAGCTGGAGGCCAAAGAAAGCTGGTGGTGTAGTTTTACGGCCTGAAAGCCAGAAAGTCAATGATGTAGATTCTAGTCTGTCTGATGGACTGAGAACCAGGAGCACCACGGGCAGGAGAAGGTCTATGTCCCAGCTCAACCCCTTCTTCCATCTTTTGATTCTATTCAGGCCCTCAATGCATCAAATGCTGTCCTCTCACACTGGAGAGGGCCATCTGCTTTGCCCATCCACCAATTCAAATGCTAATCTCCTCAGGAAACACCCACATTAGGCACACCCAGAAATACTGTTTAATTGATATCTGGGCATCCCAGGGCCCAGTCAAGTTGATTCACAAAATTATCACACATGATAAGCACTTTAACACTGGCACATTCAGTTCTCACGGTTGCCTCAAACAGTAGGAAATATAGTTAATCCTATTGCACATATGGGAAAAGTGAGGCTTTGGAAATTAAGTATTTTATCTCAGATCTGTCCACTACCAGAACCCACACTGTTGGTCATAAAACTGCCTCTAGCAGGGCGAATCAAAGAGGAGAGAGATAGCAGCCGCAGACACACAGCACAGTGAAGGACAGAGACATGCATCACTGTAGAGGAGAATTAAAAACCAGGAGAAAACATTACGCACAATTTGATGGATAGAATAACTTTCACTTATTCTTTATTTATTGCTAGTTTTTGTTGACATAGTCAAGATCACATATTTTGTTGAGTTTTGTATCCTTTCTTTATCTCTTTTTATGTAGAGATAATTTCAAACTGAAAGTTATTAAGAACAGTACAAATAACTTTTCCCCCTTAACAATTTCAGAGCAATTTGCCAATAGGATGTCTCCACATCCCCCAATATTTGAGTGTGTATCCTCTTAAAACAAGGACGTCTTTCCACAAAATCACAACATAACCATCAGAATCAAGAAAAGAATATGAATATATTACTATCACCTAATCCACTGACCTCATTCAAGTTTTTCCAATTGTCTCAATAATATCCATAAGCAAGCAGATCTAATCCAGTATCAGGTGCTGCGTTTTGTTGTCATTTCTCTGTAGTCTCATTCAATCTGGAATGATTCCTCAGTCTTTTCTTGACTCTCTTAACCTTATACTTTTGAAGATTTGGCTTGTCTGATGTCTGCTAATGATCAGATACAAGTTCTGTCACATGCTTCTCAATGCATCCTATCAGGGATCACATAATTTCAACTTGACCTTGATCCCTTAATTAAAGGAATGCCTTCCACTGTCGAGTGACTCTTTTTCCCTTTGTAATCAGTAAGTACTTCGGAGGGAGGTGCTTTGAGATTTATGTAACTATCTCATTCCTCATCCACAGTTTTAACGTCCATTGATGTTGCTTGGCTGAATCACATATTTCTGTGGGGGTTGTCAAATGGTGATTTTCTAACTCTATCATCCCTTCTATACAGTTGGCATCCTACTCTCAAGGACAGATTTCTCTTTTCCCCATTTATATATTCATTTATTTGTCAATATCAGCATGGACCCATGGATTCCTATTTTATTCAATGGTTAAAGAAAATCAGTTACTACTCTTATGTATTGTGTCACGTTATCCCAGATTTGGCTAGTGGGGGTAACTTCAATCTGGTTTCTATGTCCTTTTGACCTGGACTCATCATTCTCTGAGCACTTCTTTACTTTCTGGCACAACACAATGTTCCAGGCTCACTGTGTACTTTTTCTGCCCCATTCCTGGAATCTGCCATTCCTTCAAAAGCCCTGGTTCCTTTTAAGGGATAAAGGTATTTAAAAACAAAGATTCAGGCACTGCATGTGCTCAGTGCTATCAGGGTGTTTCAGTAAAGAGTTGAGAAAACTGCGTTTGTCTATCTATCTATATCATCTATCTCTATCATCTGTCTATCTCTATTATCTATCTATCAATCTATCCATCGTCTATCTATCTATCTATCTATCTATCTATCTATCTATCTATCGTAGGAGCTACCAGTGATTTCCACCTCCTGTTATTCAAGTTTGTATATAATCCCCTCCCCTTGAGTGTAGAATGGTCCTACTGACTTACCTCTGAAAAACGGAATATGATGAGTGATGGGATGTCACTTCTTCAAGTTTAGGTTACAAAAAGATTGACTTCCAACTTGGGCATTCTCTCTTGCTCAAGGGAAGCCAGGAGAGCTATCTTCTGGAGAGGCTCACAACCAACAGCCAGTGAGGAGTGAATCTTTCCAACCACATGAATGAGTATGGAAGCAGATCCTCTGCTAACAGACCCTTCAGATGAGACTACAACCCTTGATGACAGTTTGATGACAGCCTTGCGAGAGACCTTGAGGCCCCTGGCTATGCTATGCCTAGATTCCTGCTACACAGAAATTATGAGATAATAAATATGTTCTATTGTTTTAAGCCACTAAAGTTTGGGATAATTTATTATACAGAAGTAGAGAACTAAATATGCACAAATACATATATGTATTTCTGTATCTATTCTATGTATTGAAAAAATGAGTTCACATCTGTAACTCCAATTCCAATTCAACAACACAGGATTAATTCTAGTTTGTTCCCCTTCCATAGTTGTAACTCCCTTCTCTGACAATGTGAAACTTGGCTGTCATTATTAATAATATCCTTACTTATTGAGTCAGTCTCTTCACCCCACCTTACTTATATGCATTTTTCTCTTATGTCACCTCCTACCCCATGCAGGCACCCTACTCAGATTCTGACACCCCAGTTTAGAGCTGTGGTCACCACCTAGCCTGTATGGACCCCTATCTTGTTCAGTCCCCCCTAATGACTTCTGGAAGAATATTTCAAGAAGGGAGAGAAAAAGAGACAAGGAGGCTGAGAGGCAGGTAATATACAATATCAAAATTGATTTCAGAAAAGATAGAAAGAAAATAGAGAAATAAGCTTGAAAGAAATTGAAAAATAGATACCTACTCACAAAAGATATTTCAGATCTCAAGCAGTAGATCAATCCTGTGCTAGTAAACTGTTCTAAAACCCAGAGAAAGAATTAGTATCTCAAATCATTTTACAAAACCAGCAAAACTCTGGTATCAAAACCAACTAAAGAAACAAAAACTACACATAAACAGTAAACTGAATTCAGCAATATATTTCAAGATAAATGCATGACCAAATAGATTTAACTCCAGGAATGCAGGGTTAGGTCAATGTTAGGAAATACCTTCACTTTAAATTATGAGTAAAAGGATATATGTGGATATAACAGTTAATATCAAAAGGATTTGGTTTTTTTTATTCAGACTCTTTTCCAGATGTATACGTCAGGGCTTTTTTGGTTGCAAGTAACATAATCCAAGTCAAGATTAAGCAGACACAGACGTCAATAAGTGAAGAAAAAAAAATAGAGTAGAATAAGCATTGGAAAGGAAAAAGCAAAACTGTTTTCAATCTATCCATTACAGAATAAATATTCTAATCAATGACTTTCCCATCAATCAACAATAACCAGATTGAAAAAATAATGGGGAAAAATTCCATCTACAACATCATCTTTGTTTAGCTTTTGATTTTAATATTTGTAAATGTTCAAATGTTTCATCTTTTAATTTCCCTTTTTATTTTGAGATATCTTTAAATGTACATGCAGTTGTAAGAATATGTACAAAGAATCTGCATGTACCCTTTACCCAGTTTCACACAAACTTGGATCTTGCAAAACTATAGTCATAACCTTGATATTAGCATTGATCTAATTCACTGATCTTATTCAGATTTTCCCAGTTCTTGTGTTCGTGTGTGTGTGTATTTTAACTCTATGGAATGTTGTCACATAAAGAGGTTATTATATTTACCACCACAGTAAAGATTCAGGACAAGTCCATCATCACAAAAGCCCTTCAAGTGGCTCTTCTATAGCCATATCTACCTCCTACCTCAACTCCCTATACCCTGTCTCTGGCCCCTACCAGCCACTAATCTGTTCTCCATGTCTATAATTTTGGCATTTCAAGAAAATTATATACAAGAAATCATATAGTAGTAACCTTTGGATTGGCATTTTTCACTCACCATGCTTCCCTGGCAATTCATCTAAGTTGTTGTGTCAATAGTTGATTCATTTTTATTGCTGAGTGGTATTCCACATATGGAGGTGAAACAATTTTTTTAAGCATTCACCAGTTGAGAACATGTGAATTATTTCCAATTTGGGACTATTATCAATAATATCATGTTGAATATTATTTCATGTGCTCATTTGCCATCTGTATATTCTCTTCATGTGAAAGGTCTGTTCATGCCATTTCCTTGTTTGCTAATTGGATTCTTTTTTACTGTTGAGTTTTGAGAGTTCTTTGCATACTCTAAATACTAGTCCTTGTCAAATATAGGTTCGCGAATATTTTCTCCCAGTCAGTAGCTTGTCTATTTCTTCTCTTCTCATGGGCTTTTACAGAGAAAAAGCTTTCAATTTTGAAAAGGTCAAATTTATCATTTTATTTTATTGTATAGATGTGATTTGGTGTCAAATTTAAGAACTCCTTTCCTAGCCCCAGATCCTAAGATGGTCTTCTATTTTTTTCTAGAAGTTTTATGCTTTTATGTTTTACATTTAGGTCCATGATAAAGCATATGACAAAATCTAACATTCATTCGTGATAAAACTCTCAGCAAATTAAGAATAGAAAGACGTTACCTCAACTTGATAAAAGGCATCTATTGAAAAACCTACAGCTAACCACAGCATGACATAACACTTAATGGTAAATGACTGCGTGCTGTCAATCTCAAAATGAATTCTTCCTTGTTCTTTCATCTCTGTACTACAAGCTTCCTTTTCAGAGTCCTGGATGGGTGTGCCTGATTGGCTGGCATAGTTTATGCGCTGGTACCCTAGCAAGCAGCTTGAGAAACTGTGATTCTGCCCTTTTCAGATTCTATGTATAAGGCAGTTTCTGTCACCAAGACACCTAACATGGAGGATTCCATAAACATCAAAAGGGAGTCCCACTATGACCTTGTTTCCCTGTCATCCACCCTCTCATTCATTATTTCATCTCTCTTTCCATTCACACTTTCTGGGAGAACTACTCGTTTGTCTTCCACATAATTATTCCAGTTTTCCACAGTGTCAGTTCTGCTCCTCACACCCTTTGGTGTGGATTGTAAGTCTTTTAGTTTCTTTCTTATCCTTCTTTGAACTTACAATTCCCAGGTAGGTTGACCACAAAGATGGCTGCCAACAATTCCTCCTAAAGCTGTGTGCATATGCACCTCCTCCCAAGAGAGGAGACGATTTCCCTTCCCTCTCATCTTGGCTGATCTTGTGACTTGATTTAACCAATAGAATTAGTGAAACTCATGTTTTAGAAGACTTCCAATCCTGGATCTGGCAGTTTCTGCTTTCTCACTTGGTGGGTCCAGTTGCCATATAAAGAAACTTAGGTCACATGAGAGACAGGGGGTCCCACAATTCTCTAGCTACCAGGTGCCAGATGTGCAAGTGAAGCCATCTTAGACATTCCAGCCACAGCCCGGTTCTCAACTGCTACCACCCCCTGGAGAAGGCCATGGGGAGCAGAATTGCCCAAATGACCCTGTCCTACTTCTTTCCCACAGAATTGTGAGCAAACAAAATGCTGTGTTTTAAGCCACTACATTTTAGGGCTACTCATTACATCACGATAGGTAACTTGACACACTTTCACATCTTAGAAATTCCCTTTCCATCTTATTTTGCCATCTTTTTATTTCATCTTATTACCTCTTGGTCTTTTTTCTCCTTGTGACTTTCTTTAGTTATTCACCACTTTATTTTTTTTTTCAACTTAGTGAGGGTTCCAGACAGTTTTCTAAAATGGTCTTCCAGTTACACTCTGCACTTCTGAGTCATCAGGATGAGGTTTCCTTCTTACACTTTGCCCTTTGCCTTTTTTTAACAGACCAAGTTGAATGTTCTCCTTTTGTATTCATTTTCAAAATAAAGGAAATACATCAAGACTCTGTTTTAGTGACAGACAAAATATATACATTTTCCTGGGTTCCAGCACAGTCCATTTGTCATCAGTTGAGTTCGCTTCTCGTATCTATAGCAATGGGGCTTTTGAGGGCTCTGTATCCACAGAGATCTCAGCCCAAATACCAGGGGCTGGTTTCTAGGCTTTTTTTAAAATATGGTGCCGCTGTACTGTGGTGGAGTCTTTCTTTTTTTTCTTTCTATCCCAGCTAGGTAAGCATATGGTGGAATCTTTCTTATCCCACACCTGAAACATCCTGAAACTTTGTGCCTATGATTCCCTGGGTTGCTACCAGGTCTGTGTCCTCACCCACAGACACGGAACTGCATATGAGAGTCATACACTTCCTCAAATGCAAAACACCCCTTTGGGGTCACCCCATGTTACCCTGTTGTTTTCCAGCAGCTACAGTCTCTAAATGAATGTAGAAACATTCATGGAAAAGCAAAATAAGTAGCACCCACACAGTAGTGGGTCAGCTTCCCAGTTTTTAAATTAGTTTGGTTTCAGAGTGGCTTCAGGCAACTAGAGCAGGATTAATGAGATATTCTGCTTTCTTTCAAGAGGAGCATGAGTATGTCACTTGTTTCTGGTTTTGTGATACAGCTTTATCTGTATCACATTTAGCAAATTCCTCCTATAATCTGACCGTATGTTGTACATCAGCCTTGCTTTCAATTATGTTAAACATTGTCATGTCTTCCTAAGTTGTCATGAGTTTTTAGAGAAAAGGTCATTAAGGTCACATCAGAGACAGCTAATTGAATGTTCAAATTGATTCATTTTAATTAATTCATTAATTGTAATGGACACTAGGAACCCCACCTTCATTAAAATCATTAGCAGTCAAGAATGACTATCTGACAGAGGTTCGTATTAGATCTGCTGGAGAAATTGCAGGAGTAGAAACAATCCTAAGAAGATATTATGCAGAAAGAATTTTAATTCTACTTTCTCAAAAGATGCAAATGTCCTGTGGAGAGAAAATTGGGAAGGAAAATGTCTGAGGCGAGGGAGAGGCTTGATGGAAAAGCTTCCCTAGTTGGAGTCAAGACACTGAACTAGGAAATTATGGGTCATCACAGTGCCAAACTTTAGGCTTGAATTATATCAAGTTAGGGATCTTGAATACTACAATGGGATGTTGAGGCCAATCAGTACTTAAATTTGAGCCAATAAATTTTCAAACCAAAGACCCTCCTGAATCTAAGTACAGAGAGAGGAGAAGTAAGAAGTCATTCTAAAATCAGGGTATTGAGTGAAAATCTGCAGATTATATCATGTGACGTAGGCCCAGGCTCTCATACCCCATTGTTTTGGTTATCTACTGCTGCTTAATCACCCCAAAATCCAAGAGCTTAAGACCACAAGTGTTTTATTGCTTACAATTCTGTAGATTGGCTGCACCCAACTAAATACAATCATATGCCACTTAACAGTGGGGATAATTCTAAAAAATGTGTCAGGCAATGTTGTGAGAACCATAGGGTGTACCTTATATAAACCTAGATGGTAGGCCCTGCTACACACCTAGGCTGTATGGTATGGCCTACGGATCCTAGCTACAACCCTGTACAGCATGCCACTATATTGAATACTTGGCAATTAGCACACAATGACTAAATGTTTGTGTATTTAAACATATCTAAGCACAGAATAGGTACAGTAAAAATACAGTATAAAAGATAAAAAATGGTCATCTCCATAGGATAAATGGAGCTTGCAAGACTGGAAGTTGTTCTGGGTGAGTGAGTTCGAGTGAGTACAAGTGAGTGAGTGAGTAAGTGCTGAGAGAATATGAAGGCCTAGGACATTACACTACTGTAGACTTCATAAACACTGTACATTGGGCTACACTGTAACTTTTTTTAGGATTACTGTAATTTTACTTTATAAAATTTTTTAATTATTTTAACTTTTTGAGTCTTTTATAACACTTGGCTTAAAACACATTGTACAGCTATACAAAAATATATTTTCTTTACATACTTATAAGATTTTTCTATTTAATTTTTTTTTTTTTTTTTACTTTTTAGATTTTTCTATTAAGATGCAGACACACGCATACACGCATTAGCCTAGGCCTATACAGGGTCAGGATTATCAACATCACTGTCTTCTGCCTCCACATCTTATCCCACTAGAAGGTCTTCAGGGTCAGTAACATGCATGGAGCTGTTATCTCCTATGATAGCAATGCCTTATGAAATACTTCCTAAGAACCTGCTTGAGGCTATTTTACAGTTAACTTTTTTTTTTTTAAAGTAGGTAGGAGTAAACTAAAGTAACAATAAAAAGCATGATATAGTAAATACATAAACCAGTAATGTTTACTATCATTATCAAGTTATTATGTGCTGTACATAATTGTATGTGCTAGGCTTTTATATGACCCAGGCATCACCACAAACACACAAGTAGTGCATTGTGCTATAGCATTATGATGGCTACATCGTCACTAGGTGACAGGAATTTTTCAGCTCCATTGTAATCTTGTGGGACACTTTCATATATGCAGTCTGTGATTGACCAAAATGCCATTAATGGGTGCATGACTATAATTCTTCTACATTATGCAATGTTGGCTGGGTGCTACCATCATCTGAGGGATCAACTGGGCTGGAACATCTAAGATGACCAACTCAAATATCTGATGCCTTGGTTGGTCTTGCTTGAAGGCTGGGGTCTATTGGGGTGCTGGGATGGCTAGGCCTCTCACTCCACATAATCTCAGGGCCACCTCCTGTATGCTTGACCTCTCTACTTGCCCAATTTAGGAAGGTAGCTAAACATTTTACATGGTGTTAAAAGGATTTCAAAAGTAGAAGCTTTCATTAAATTAATTCCACTAAATTAAATTAAGGCTTAGAAGATTATATTCCAAAAGTAGATGCTACCCTGACTTCTTAAGGCTTAGTCTCAGAACCATCACAGCATCACTTCCACAATATTCTACTAGTAAAGCAGTCATAACGCCAACCTAGTTTTAAGAAGAGAGAAAATAACTACACGATTTGAAAGGAGAATTCCAAAAGCTCAGTGACCATCTTTAATGTACCAAATCAACATAGTTACTGAACACTAGCAGCATCTGTATGGTATAAGTGAGGATAATTTAAATTTTTAAAAATTCTTTTGGTAGAGAAATTAAATTACCTTAAATAATAGATCCATTGGAGGGTCATAACAAGACTCTGAGCTACCTGACTACCTGTCCACAAGCCCTACCTTCTTTCCCAGCTTTTGATTCACTTTTTCATCCTTACTTCTAAGTATAAGTAGATAATCAAATATTTTCAGGTATCTGGGGGAAATCTATGTGAAAAACAAAGAATTCCTTTTCTTGGTATCTTTGTTTCTTCTGAGCTCTCTTTTATTTGGATGCTAATAAATGGAACGCTTCAAAAATGTATATAATTAACATTTTAAGGAGATAAAAGAGAAAATTGCATCAATGAAATAAAAAGGGTACTATAAAAACAGAACAACCAGACAACAATGAAGAGCCTTTGAAAATTAAACATGAACAAAAAATTAATATGAGAGTTGGAAGACAAGGTTAAGAAAGTAACTTTTGTTATAAAGTAGAGCAGAATGACAAGGATATAGACAATATAATAGAAGATTCAAAATTTAATAATTCAGAAGACTCAATTTTCAACATCTAGAAGTTCCGGAGTGAAGAAATAAAATGGTACAAGAGTAACTACTGAAAGAAAGAAGGAAAGGAAGAAAGGAAGAGAGATGAGGAGGAAGGGAAGAAAGAAAAGCAAGTCAAGGCCACAAGAAAACTTCCCAGAATTGAAATACATAGCTCTCCAGATTGAAGGCCAGCTTATTAACAAACCCACATGAGGATCCATCATCATCATATTTTAGAATACCAGGGGTAAAGAAAACTTTCTAAAAGCTTTTTGAGAGAAAAGATAGCCCAAACAAAGAACTGAGAACAAGAATGAAAATGGAGTTTTCAACAGCAACAATGGAAGCTGGAAACTCTGAGGGTTAACTATTCTCAGCCTACAATTCTCTACCTATATTCCATCTAGTCTGTGGGTAGAATAAAGACATTTTCAGGCACTGAGAGTCTTCTGATATTTCCTCTCAGGAAGCTATTGAAGGTTGTGTACTACCAAAGCAAGGGGTAAAACAAGAAAGAGGAAAACATACATTGGATCAAAAAAACATGGAATAAACATAAGAGAGGGTCAAAGGGAATGCCAGGATGTTAGTGAAAGGAAGAAGCAGGATGAGGCTCTACAGAAGCCATAGAGAAGTGAGTCCAGTTGGACCAGTAGATCAGAGAGTGCAAGAAGACATGATTTCAGAGGGGAGAGAATGAAAGTGGTGAGGTATCTGGTAAGTTTGATCAATCATAAAATTATATTAAAAGGTGCTTTACAAAGCTGTGAAAGGTTGTGAAATTAATCAGATGTTAAAAGGAAACTAAACAAATGAAAAACTGAAGCAATCATTAACTCCTGGAAAAACTAAAAGTTGTGCAAGAATGAAAGCATAAGCAGACTATACCAGTTGTGTTAACAGTCAGCAAAATGTATAGCCATAATAATGAGAACTCGGAAAATGATTTCAACTAAGAATTGAGATATAATGATCTTATGAGAATAGATGTAGAAGAGTATCTATAAGTGAGATTACATTTTCATCTATCATGATATAAAGTCAATAATGTCTGAAATTGGTGGACAAAAAGAAAGCAGTGTATCCATTTTGGTTACAAGTAAGGCTATAAATACCAAAAGAAGCACTTTAAAAAGTTTAAAATGTTTCCTTCTGGGAAGTAGGATGGGAGAGAAACGGTAAGTGTAGTCTTGAGGAGTCTTAATAGGGCTCTTTGCTGTAGCATCCAAACAACCTGCTCCTTATCCTACAGCCACTTCCCTTTCCCAGCCAGACACCCCACGCCCTATTATAACTCCTTGCAACCCATTTCCACTCTGTCACAAATCGCTTTCCACATTAACTACCTCCACCACCACTCCAGGCTCAGACATTGCCCAGACACATTTTACTGTCTGTTTGAACTTGCGATTAAGTCTTTGAGACAAGCATGTTTGTTGTCTGCGAGTCCCAGAAGAAAGTGCAAATGAGAGACTGTAAAAAAACTAAGAATCTGGGACCAATAAGATCAGGGGAAAGGTTTTTCAGCCTAAAACACAGGTGGCTAGTGGACAGCCACATTTATTCGGTTTTGAAAAGATTGTTAATCTAGTATGGATAGTCATGTTTACTGGTTCATACTCCTTCCCAAATCCGTCCTTCAGGTCTCACCTCCAGCATAAAATCTTCTCAATCTCCCAACTTGCAGGGTCATCTCCTTTTCAGGGCAGCAGTACCCTCAGTTGTGTCTAACCCCCAGCCCATCAAATCTCTGGGTGTTTCTCCAGACAGCTTTGGGAGAGAAATCACAAAGCTCTGCCTTTCTATTCAGTACTTAGATCGTAACAGTGAGCAATGAGAGCATTTAAAGACCCCCAGCAGGGGCTGAATTTGTTGAATTGCTTGACTCACCTCTCAGCAAATGCCTTCCCTTGTGTCCTTCTCTTCCTAGCTGAACTGCGAGCTGCTGCCTGCCTCTTCATATCTGTGTTCACAGCTCAGAGTACAGTAGGGCCACTTAGTTGGTGCCAATAAATGCTTATTGAACGAAACAAGGAATTTAATGACTTGTATATTTTACTGATAGTTCTTGCCCTCATTAGCTGATGCTAGCACAGCAAAGCTTAGTTAAATTACACTAAGGTAGTGGTTCTTAGTGTGCGATCCCTGGACCAGGAGCATCAGCATTACCTGGAAACTTGTTAGAAATGCCAAGTCTCAGATTGCACCTGAGACCTGCTGAATCAGAAACATTGGGGGTGGGGCCCTCCAGGCAATTCTGATGCACGCTCAAGTCTGAGAATCACTGCACTATTTCCTCTCACACCCATGGATATATCTTGCCGTGCATTTTCTCACACACAGGTATTAGTGAGTGAGGTAAAGTAACTACTGCAAAAAGCAAGACTGGCTCATAGGGGCCCTCATTGCCTGATGGCAGGACTTCGGGCAGATAATTTGCTCTAAAGAAATGTGATCTGATATTTTTAAATCCTGTTAAGTATTTCCTCTGGCATTCTGGCAGGAACTATGGCCTTCAGCCATGCTTAAAGGTATCCAGGTTGGACAAGAGGAAGGTTGCTAGACCTGAGTAACCAAGGGAGGGCCTAGAATCTCACCACTGAAATGCAAGGGAGTGGACAAGATGATTCATGGTGCCACACACCAGACCTAAAAAGCAAGTGTCAGATTCCTGTTCAGAACCCACCCTGCCTGCTGAGCACCTCTCCTGTCCTGGCAGCCGCTGCTCTTCCCCCACCACCCTTCCCTCGGTCTCCATCCGAGAGCCAGCAGCCAGGTCCAGCAGCAGATTTATGGCTTACCACCATGAATAATGCAGCAGCCTAGCTCTCAAGGCAGAAGCTTCTGGGCAGCCCGTAAATCACTACTGACACTGTGCCAGCCTGCTTAATCAGCTGTCCCCAGGGCACCTCAACAGAGGGAAAGAGGACATGCTGGCCGCATCCAATACCCCATTAATAAGGCCCAGTGCTACAGCAGCTGACCCCTCCCTGCAAGCCTCACAGCCCTCACATCATGGCCCTGTAGGGGAGAATCCCCCAAGAAAGAACAGCAAAAGGACATGGAGGAGAGAGGAGACACAGCCCTTGATCCAGAAGCCCCAGCACACACACACATGCATGAGTACTTCTGCTCTAGAGCTCAGTGCCACAGTGTGAGGCTATACATGTCATGCACCACTGCATAAGGGCCCCAGCAGCCCAGTTAGCACCCAGTGAGCTTTGCACTAGCTCAGGCCTATATGCCCAGCCAGAGGGGGTATCTATTTCTGATTTGCTCAAAGCTGTGATCTTTGTCCACAGTTGCAGTGATGAGTGTACTCCTGAATTCCCACCTCCTTCCGAGCTCAGGGCACTGGTCCTGCCTCCTCCTAGAACCCCAGTCTCCCCAGCTGCTTTTCCTTCTCCTGGCCTGTAGGCTAAGGCCCTGCCTCCCATGTCCCATCATCTCTAGGCACTGACTATAGGACAGGATTTTTCAGTGCCATTTGCCCCAGACTCACCACCACCTATAAACTACTAGGAATGGGATGCCCAGAGCTGACACTGCCACAGATTGCTGCAGTCTGCAGATGAGCACAGCCGTGGAAATGACTTTCCCTGAGACAGCCTGCAGCAGGGTCATTCTGAGTTCCCTAACAGGCAGGTCAGGGAAGCGCCTTGCTGTGAGTAACCAGACGATGGATGACCACCAACTAATAGCAGAGTATTCAAATTCTCTCCAGTATATTTGCCTTCCAAGTGGTGTACATTTCCCATCAAGACCCCTCAGGCAAATTTTAACCAAAATCTAGCAGAAAGATCTTCTCAGATTAAGAGATAATTCTCAACCCACTAAAATCTGATTCATGAATCTACTAACGATTCTTATTCTTCATTGGGAAGGAGGATATTACTCATAATAAAAGAAGAGTACGTTTGGGATGCGGGTGGGGGGTATGCACAGGGGAGCGGACATCTGAAAATAGAGTTAAGAATTCTAGAAATTCATGAAGTTCCCGAACCATGTCTCCTATCACATGACCCACATGGAAAATTGGACCAAAGCAGAGAGACACTGATTCCCCAGGGAGGCGGGAAGGCTGGAAAGCAGAGGGCCAAGCATCCCTGGGAATGGCGATTCCCTTGGACGTGCGGTTTCATGAATGAGCCAGGTTGCCTGCTCTGGGAAGAGCCTCTGAGGCCCTGGAGGTCACAGGGGCAGCCCACCCTAGCCACAGCAGGCCATTTCCTGCCTTGGCCACCCTCCCTCCCCCAGCCACTGCTAACTCCAAGCATTACATGACTCAGCACCTAGAACCACTGACCAGTGAGTTTATCAGCATCCCTGGGAAGGCCTGGGTACCCAGAAGTCCCCAAATTCACTAATACCAACTGGCTGCCTGTGAAATGACGCCTTTGTCCTATTTGAGAAAATGTAGCCCTGCCCTCAGTGGGGGCCTGTCCTGTGGCCACACTGTTAGCCACCACAGCTGGGCACTCAACAGATATTCATCACATAACCACAGCAGCCAAGACTCCATGGGAGAGCCAGACCTATGGTCTTTGTCTAGCTATTATTCTGACCATCATTTAGTCATTCAACAAATGCAGCTGAAGCCTGCTCCACACAAGGCACTGGTAGCATATGGTGTGCAAAGACAAATAATAATGGCTGCCACTCAGAGAGCATTGCTGGGTCCCTGGCATGCTACATGTGTTAACCCTTGTAAGCTTGACAGTCACCATGTAAAATAGGTATATTTTATTATTCATATCACTTTATTTTACTGGAAACCGAGGCACAGAGAGTTTAAGTAATTTGCCCAAGACCACATAGCAAAATAACAGAACAGGTTTTGAACCCATACCACCTAATTTGAGTTCAAGCTCTGAGCAGCAGCATATCTTACTTCTCCAGAAACAGGTCTCTCTCTTAAGAGATCGTCCTCGAGAAAGACAAGGAACCAAAGAATTAGAATACTGAGCACCCTGAGCCAAAAATACTAACTCTGCAGGGCCCTGGTGCCTGACATGGGTGTCAACATAGGATTGCCAGGGGCACCAGGCTCTTCCCCAGTAAGGAGCAGTCTGTGAAAAATATCAGACACATAGAGCTTGGCAGGAAGTGGCAGACTCTCCATGGCTGTAGTCTAAAACAGGTGAGCCATGAGGCTGGAGAGGAAGGCTGAGGCCACAGTCGAAGCCCTCAGCACCAGGCAGGGGTCTGTGGGCTCTGTCTTGTGGGCAATGGTAAGCCATGGACAGTTTCAAGCAGGGCAGTAACATAATGCCCCCATCCAAAGAGAGGCCCTGGCATGGGGGGGGCTGGGGCATCTGTGGCTGGCTGTGGCTAAGGACCTAGTGGCCACTTCTCTGGGGCCTGGCCTGGCCTCTGCTTGCCTGGGCCCAGGGTGGGGCTGGGGGAGCCGGCTGGCTGTCTCCAGATGATTAAGGAGCTGGCAGCAGCTCCGTGGTCCAGGGAGGCTCCAGCCAACAAAGCACAGTCTTCCCTCTTTTCCTTTTGGCACCATGTGGGCCTATTGATGTTTATCAGCCCATGTTTATTATTCTTAACGCTGTTCAGGATGTTCCTCCTGGCTGGGGAGAGTGAGGCAGGCCAGGGGGAGAGCATGGGGCCAGGACCTTGGCCTCACTGCCACCCAGGGTGTGTGTCAGAGTTGGAAGGCTCACAGCTCAGTCAGCTCAGCAGCCTCATCGACAGATAAAGAAGTTGAGGCCACAGAAGGGGAGTGATTCACCCAAGATCACAAGCAAATAAGGTGCGGGAATTTAAGAGCATGAACTCAGCTCTCTCAGTTCCTATAGACCCTGAGCAGTGCCTGGTGTTTGGTTCAAGACCGATGGGGTGCCTGTTATATATGTGGGCTCTGGAAGACCATTTAGGAGTTACTCAGGGTGTGAACGCTGAGATGGGCATAGGAAGTTGGTAGAAAGGGCAGAGAAAACAGCTTGGACAAGAACTAGGAATATGCAGATCCTTCCAGAATTGGATTCCGTCTAAAAACCAGGGTGAAGATGGGCCGAGGCGGAAAATATGGCTGGAAAAAACAATAATACCGACTTTTTACAAAATGGAGAACTCCCTGAGAGGCCTCGCTGCGCATGCCAGACTGCCTTTATTCCTTGAGCGTTATTTATACTCCAGCTCACGGCGGCTGCCTCAAATCCCACTTCTAGAACTGTATTTCTCAAAATTCATTCCCCTACGAATGTAATCCACCCTGACTAGGATAGGAGGAAAGATGGACACGTGGTTGTATCTGGGAGAATGTGTCTCTCTCCAGAGAATGGGTTTGATGGGTATTTTAGTTCATTTGTGCTGCTAAAACAGAATGCACAAATGAACTAAGACTGGAATATTTATAAAGAACAGAAACGTAGTCCTCACAGTTCTGAAGCCTGCACAGTCCGGGATCAGGTGTCTGCATCTTGGTGAGACCCCCCTGCTATGTCCTCACATGGCACAGGCAGCAGAAGTGAACCCACATGCGCTTCATATAGCAGCATGAATCCATTGTTAAGAGTGGTGCCCTTATGACCTAAACAACTCCCATTTGGCCCCACCTCTTAATACTGTTACAAATGCAACCAAATTCCTACACAAGTTTTGAGAGGGGAATAAACATTCAAGTCCATTCAAACAATGGGCAGTGGCAGCAGCTTAGGCTGAGAGCTGACTCAAGAGGGTCATAGTGGGGACGTAATGTCCCTCTGGAACCTACGACTGAAGACTTCATGCCAAGGGCTCCAGCCCAAGACGCCAGCCTGAATAACCCCTCTGGGTTGAATCTAAGCCTCCCTTTCCCTCACACCCACCAGAAGTCTACAGAGGATGAGGCCTTCCACTCCCTGTGCTAAACATGGTGACACTTTAGCCCCAGCGTTAATCGGGGTCCCAGGACTAGGGGGACATTCTTCCAGCTCTGTCTCTCCTCTTCTCCCAGTCCACCTTTTCCCAGGTTCCCAGTGAACTTTCCCAGAGTCTCCCCCAGGAAGTCCTCCCAAAGGGGACTCACTTGATTCTGAAAACTTAAGTGGTGAAGACTCAAGAATCAAGCACAGAGTTTACCTCATATTTATTTAAACTTGTTTCTCTTCTGTTTATGGCCTATGGCTGGGTGTGCTCTCTCTATCTGATCAGCAAACACCCTTAGCCCCACTGAGATGGAAGAGCCCGTAGTAATTCTACTCTGGGTCCTTCTCCACCCTTTCTGAGCCTGTGAGAAGTTGGAACAGGATCAGCGAGGCACCTGGATGACCTTCTATCTTGAATCAGTCCCAAGAAGTTGATTCTAAACCCTGGGATTCTAAGACCCAAACCTGTTATCACCAAGGCTGAGGCCTCTTTGTCCCCCAAGTAGACTCTAAGCCCCACATACTAGATGGGAGGCAGAGAACTACCTGCAAAAAACAAACAATAAGCAGAACTGGTAAACAGTGAGGCTGGCAATACGTGGAAAGAGAGTTTAGGAGGCTCTAGACAGCACTGACTGAATGAGAGGGAGCTTGAGCAGCCCAGGGCTCTTGGACATCAGGAAGAGGGGCAGTGGCAAGAGGAGACAGCTAAGGCAACTGCTGAGCATGGAGGGCTCACTAGTGAGCATGGACTGGGTGTCCGGGTCTGGGGTTCCAGGGCTGCCTCTCACCAAAACAGGGAACTACAGATTGAGCCCTTGCCTCGAAGGACCTCATCAGTACAGTGAAGACATTGGTCCAAAGTACTCCTGTGAGGCTTCTCAGGTCTGAGTGTCTGCGATTCCATTTTGCTTCAATGCTCATGCTCTGTGGTTACAGTGCTGGGGGAATGCATTTCCAGTCTCGATATCTCAGAACCAGGACCCTGGAAACTCACATTAATAAAGGTTCCTGACCTTCCTGCAGCATCTGAAATGCCCAGCATAGATCAGGGTAGAAGAGTGGAGTTTCCCTAATAGCTTAGGTAGCAGAGATCAAACAGCTGACCCACACACATGGAGCTTCCATTAGTCATCAGTGTGTAAGGCCAGTGATTAGTTAAGGCCAGAAGAAGGCAATGAAAATAGGGCACAGTTCAGAGCAGGGAAGCTGATGCAGCACACGTTCCTGTCTGTGCCAAAAGCTGTCATGCAGGCAGGATTGATTCATCACTTCATTCAACTCTTCAGCCATTCATCATTCACTCCTTGAGCTCTCCCCAGCTGTCACTTGCAGGCCAGGTTCTGTGCAGCCAGGAAGGATTAGATGAGTAAGATGGTCCCTGCCTGAAGGAGTGCATGGCCAGGCTGGGGACACGGATGAGTAAGAGCAGTTAGGGGCCACCAAGGCTTCAGGAGGCTAAGGGAAGTGTCTGTGTGGATGGGGACCCTGAGGAAGGAGCTAGCAAAAGGAGGGGCCAGCCCCTGGCCGTGGGAAGTGAACAAGAGAGAAGGCACAGCACCACCAGGCCTGCATTTGGGGTCTGAAGAGAGTGGACTTTCGTCAGAAGATCGGGGAAGGCCACAGAAGGGTCAGGAGTGCAATGCGCTCAGACCTATGATGGACATCAGTGTCCCAAGCCAGGGCAGAGGTGGCAGGTGTAAGGACCAAGGAAGAGAAGTTGGGGAGAGCATACAAAGGTCACTGCTGCAGGCAGTGGGGGTGATGTGGGGTATCAACCTAGACACACGTTTTTCTGATCTCAACAACTAGGGATGTGATGTTGACCACACAGGAGTGGGTTTAGAGGGGAATGATGAGTTCAGCCTTCTCAGAATCACACATGGTTGTGTTTTCTTCAAGCACAAAGGTTTTATCAACAGTTCACACATGATTTATTGTTCCATCTATCTGCATCTATTATCCTTTAGATTCTGAGTCCTATATAATCAGAGACAGAGACGAGCACAGAGACAAAGGGAACGACCCAGAGGGAGAGACAAGGAGAGCCAAATCTCTTCTCTTTCCTTCTGCCCCTAGATCATACCGTACACAGCCGTGAGCTTGTCCCGCGGGCTTGCACAACCTGAGTCTACTCCTCCATCTCATTCTGACAGCGGCCCTGGAAGGTTTGTGAAATGGAGGCCTCAGGATAGGCCGTAACTCGTCAGAGGTCATACTTCCTAGGCACTAAACGTTTCCTGATGTGCATAGCAGCAGGGCCACCGACAGGCAGCTCTGCCTCCCCTGGTTGAAATCAGAAATAGGGATAGGGGACAGCAGAGTAGCCCCCAGGGCCTGGGAAACAGCAAGACTCCTCCTAGCCCATGGAACTGGGTGGCCGGGGGATGCTCTGGTGGATGTATCAGGGGTCTTCTCTCCAAGTGAAAGGTTGAGAATATGAAAAAAATGTCAGGTCTGAATTCCTGTGGAAGTGCCTCCTGACCTTCTCTAATGTGGTGTTGTTTGAGTTTTCCGGAAACCAAGCCCCCGACTAATGGTTCCACTCTCTTTTCTAATAAATACGTGGCCCTGGGCCCGGCTCCCTTCTCTGCTTTGTCATGAGGGACCCGTTATTTATGACTTGGGGATGAGTCACAGGCCTTGGCAAGGAGCTCACGGCTCTGGGCCCAGTGTATTTTTCCACTCAGTAGCAAGCGAAGGAGGACGCTTGTAAATTCTCCTGTCGAAACGACTCTGTAGGTGTCTTCATAGGGATGCTCCTCCTGGCTTGGCCATAAATCTATTCCCTGTTGGACATTCCTGGTGGTCTTTGGTTGCTGCCCAGGAGAGTGGGTGGGGGCTCTTATGGACTCTGGACTCAGCTCCCACCCCACCTCCCAGGCCACACAAACAACCGCCATGTCTTCTTTGGGGATTTTTCCAAGATAACTTGGGGCACAGTGAGTTGGGGAGATGAAGGGGTCCGGTCAGTGAGTCCTAGAGAAGAAAAAGGGTGAAACATGGGGGGGAAAGGGCAACAGGATATAGGGGCTTCTAGGACTCCCAATGACCCACAGAGCCCAGTCTGCATTCCCCAACTGGGCACTCCTGACTCTTTGTGTTAGCGCCAATGCTTACATAGCCCAGGACTGTCCTAGACACCCTGTGTTTACTCCCCACCTCCCTGCTTTGCTCCAGATCTTCTTCATGCCTACACTACCCTCCCCTCCTTCCAATCCTCCTTCTCAGAGCCTCTATTCAAGGTCTATGCTGTTATTCATCAGGCAATGTTGTGGATAATTTCTTATTTCCTACTCATTTGTCTTATTTCCCCAAATACATTATAAGCTCCGAGCAGGAAATCTCATGTCTCTTTTCATCAATTACACGATGACCAGGGACTTTGGGGTAGGGAATTAGGGAAGAGGTGTCAAGAACTGTGAAGGAGCTGAGATTCTGTCGTTCTTGCAAGCTAGCAAGCTAGCTGCCACTGTTTCATGGATGCTGGCAGAAGACACGAGACTCCTGGGTCAGAGACAAAGGATAGCTCATTACTCACCAAAATAAGCAGTAGCCCGAGAATCAACATTTGCATCAGTCCCATGAATCCTAATTCCTACAGGGTAATGTGAAAAAGGCCAGGTGATGCCTGCACACACAGTGGATTGCATTACAGGAGAGAATCCCCAGCTTAGGGATCCTGAATCTTTTACAATAGGCATAATAATGCCTAAACTTTGACCCAGAGGAAAACGTTGTCTTTATTATATTGGACAGTAAACAAAGGTGCCCTTTGCTTCAGAGGGAGACACCTTTATTTTCTAAAACTACTAACTAAGCAAACAACCTTGAAAAGGTAGTCAGGAATAAAAGAAGCCTGTGCTTGTGCTGGAACTATGTGCAGAAACATGAGATGCATAGAAAACTGTCTCTCAACAGGGCACTTCATTAATTTTTTTATTCATCTCATAATGACCATCCCTGGCATTATCCAAAAACCTTGTCATAGCATACCAGCACAGTGATTCCTAACTCTGGGTTGCACATCAAACTCTCGGTGAGGTTTAGGGCAAGGGTGGAGGATGTACCTCATTTGTAGAGCATATTGTAGCAAGCTGTCTTGGTTCCCTGTCCAAAGCCCCTCAATACTCCCCTCCACAGACCAAAGACAGCCTGCTATACAAACCTGTGACTCTGCTTGTGCATGGGACAAGCCAGAGAACTGAAGAATTACTGCTCCCAGAGGTAGCCGTCAGTCATAGAAAGATGAGAAGATGGAAGATAAATATCCTAGCTTCCTACCTCCTGGCTTGGATAACTCTGTCTCCCATAGTTTCCCATGACATGAAGCCCCAGTTTCCCACATTGATAGCTACTAGATAATACTCCCTTTATTGCCTTCTTCCCTTCTTTTTCTCACTTCTTCACTCCCCCAGTGCTTTGGGGGTTACTTTCCTACTTGCATTTAAATCCTTGTCTCAGTGACTATTTCTAGAGATACTACCCTAAGATACCTAACTAGCATCATAACATGCTAAGTTTGAAAATGGATTTTACATTTCAGTTTTTAATCCATCTTGAATTGATTTTTTTGTATATGGTGTAAGGAAGTGGTCCAGGTTCAATTTTCTGCATATGGCTAGCCAGTTATCCCAGCATCATTTACTAAATAGGGAATCCTCTCCCCATTGCCTGTTTTTGTCAGGTTTGTAGAAGATCAGAATGTTGTAGGTGTGAAGTCTTATTTCTGAGATCTCTATTCTGTTCCATTGGTCTATGTGTCTGTTCTTGTACCAGTACCATGCTGTTTTGGTTACTGTAGCTTTGTAGTATAGTTTGAAGTCAGGTAGCATGAAGCCTCCAGCTTTGCTCCTTCTGCTTAAGATTGTCTTGGCTATCCAGGCTCTTTTTTGGTTCCATACGAATTTTCAAGCAGTTTTTTTTTTCTAATTCTGTGAAGAATGTCAATGGTAGTTTAATGGGAATATCATTGAATCTATAAATTGCTTTAGGCAGTATGGCCATTTTCACTATACTGATTCTTCCTATTCATAAGCATGGAGTGTTTTTCTATTTGTTTGTGTCATCTCAGATTTCCTTGAGCAGTGCTTTGTAGATCTCCTTGAAGAGTTCCTTCATTTCCCTCATTGGTTGTATACCTAAGTATTTTGTGTGTGTGTGTGTGTTTGGCAATTGTGAATGGGAGTTCATTCATGATTTGGCTCTCAGCTTGCCTACTGTTGGTGTATAGGAATGCTAGTGCTTTTTACACATTAACTTTGTATCCTGAGACTGCTGAACTTGCTTATTAGCTTAAGAAATTCTGGGGCTGAGATAATGGGATTTTCTAGATATAGATCATGTAATCTACAAACAAAGGTAGTTTGATTTCCTTTCTTCCTTTGTGAATACCATTTATTTCTTTCTCTTGCCTGGTTGCCCTGGCCAGAACTTACAATACTATGCTGAATAGGAGTAGTGAGAGATGGCATCCTTGCCTTGTGCCTGTTTTCAAGGGGAATGCTTCCAGCTTTTGCCCATTCAGTATGATATTGGCCATGGGTTTGTCATATATGGCTCTTATTATTTTGAGGTTTGTTCCTTCAATATCTAGTTTATTGAGTTTTTAATATGAAGGGATGTTGAATTTTTCCAAAGGCCTTTTCTGCATCTATTGAAATAATCATGTGGTTTTTATCTTTAGTTCTGTTTATTTGATGAATCAAAACCCTAGAAGAAAATCCAAGCAATATCATTCAGGACATAGGCACAGGCAAAGATTTCATGATGAAAATGCTAAAAGCAATTGCAACAAAAGCAAACATTGACAAATAGGATCAAATTTAACTAAAGAGCTTCTGCATAGCAAAAGAAACTACCATCATGTGAACAGACAACCAACAGAATGGGATAAAATTTTTACAATCTATCAATCTGACAAAGGTCTAACATCTAACATCCACAAGGAACTTAAATAAATTTACAAGAGAAAAATATTAAAAAGTGGGCAAAGGACATGAACAGACACTTCTCAAAAGAAGACACACATGTGGTCAATAAACATATTTTAAAAAGCTCCACATCACTGATCATTAGAGAAATGTAGATAAGCCCCACAATGAGATACCATCTCACACTAGTCAGAATGGCTATTATCACAAAGTCAAAAACCAACAGATGCTGGCAAGGTTTTAGAGAAAAAGGAATGCTTTTATACTGTTGGGAGTGTAAATTGTTCAACCATTGTGGAAGACAGCATGCAGATTCCTCAAAACCTAGAGGCAGAAATACTATTTGACCCAGGAATCCCATCATTGGGTATATACTCAAAGGAATATAAATTATCCTATTATAAAGATACATGCCCCCATATGTTCATTGCAGCAATATTCAAAATAGCAAAGACATGGAATCAACCTAAATGCCCATTAATGGCAGATTGAATAAAGAAAATATGGCACATATGCACCATGGAATACTATGCAGCCATAAAAAAGAACAAGATCACGTCCTTTGCAAGGACAGGGATGGAGCTGGAAGCCATTATCTTCAGCAAACTAACGCAGGAACAGAAAACCAAATACTGAATATTCTTAGTTACAGGTGGGAGGTGGGTGATGAGAACACAGGAATACATCAAAGGGAACAACACACACTGGGGCTATCAGAGGGTGGGGGGTGGGAGGAGGAAGAGCATGGGAAACAATAGCTAATGGATGCTGGGCTTAATACCTAGGTGAGGGTTGATCTGTGCAGCAAACCACCATGGCACACATTTACCTACGTAACAAACCTGCACATCCTGCACATATATCCCTGAACTGAAAATAAAAGTTGGAAAGAGAAAAAAAGAAAGTGAAGCATGTATTGTTCTGACAATACAAGGTATAGAACGTAAAGCTTACCACTCTCCTCTTGGGAGATGCAAAAGCTAGCAATAATTCCTTCCAAGAAAGGGGTAAATCTATGGATGGAAGAAAGAGATGTACGGGATTAAAGAAGCTGAGATACCCTAATGTAGACCCTGTACTGGTTCTTGAGAACACAGAATCTGAAACTATCCCAGCCGATACAAAAAGAAGACATATCAGGATCACCGGCATTTGTCTGCAGTCCTCCCTTTTGTGAAGCTTCCCCCTTATAATTCAACTCCAAGTCTACCCTTTCTTAGTCCAGGTGCTTCCCTTACAGAAATCTCTTTCATATGCACATGTGAGAATCTGAGAACAGCTGTTAATGGAATCTCTGGGGCACTGACTTTATAACAAGCCTCAAGGCCTTGAGCTAAAGTAAGAAATAACCAAGAAGAAGAGGGTGGGAGTCAACAGCATCAGAACTACTAAGGGAGCTTGTCCAAACCATACACCTAACTATTTGGAGACATCCCAAGAGTGGGTTGAATGTTTTCAATTTAGCCATATCCCCGCATAATTTACATTCTGCCCAGGACCACTCTGTCCCACCTCCTCCTTGCCATATACACTGGAAATTCTCCCCTCCAACCCTTAACAAGTGAATGGAAACATGTTAGAAAACTACAGTCAGGCACCACGTAACATAAGAGGAATGTGACATTTCAGTTAACCAGGACTGTATATGCCATGGTGGTTCCATAAGATTATAATTCCATGTTTTTACTGCACCTTTTCTATGTTTAGATACACAAGTACTTCCCATTGCACTACCACTGACTACAGTATCCAGTACAGCAACATGCTATACAGGTTTGTAGCCCAGAAGTAAAGGACTATACCATATAGCCCTGGTGGGTAGCAGGCTCTACCATTTAGGTTTAGGGAAGTACACTCTATATGTTCACACAATGAAATGGCCTAACAATGCATTTCTCAGAATATATCCCCATTGTTAATTGGGACCCTGACCATTAGCATTAATTAGCACTTACAATTATTGCTCAGCATCATTATTATCCATTGAATTAAAATAGTTCTTTATACTATTTAAAACTTTATCACATTGACTGTATGTCATTGGAGACTCTTCCTTTCCCTCTCCCCATAAGATAATCAAGAAAATAACAATATCCTCATTTACAGATAATGAAACTTTGGTTTAGAAAAGGAAACTTGATAGAAATGCTTTCATATTACAGATGAGGAAACTGAGGCTCAGAGAGCGTGGCTAACCCAAGATCACGCAGCATGTTAGTGTCACGTAGTAAGAGGAGCATCTCGTCATGTAATACTAGCAGTAGCTGTCATTAGCTGAATGTTTACTGTGCGCCAGTTCCTGCATGCAAGATACATTCAGCACACAATCTTTGTTCATCCTTATGACAACCCTTCCAGTAGGTGCTATTATTATCCCTGTTTAATGTATGAGGATGTCAAGACTCAGTGTGGTTAAGTGCTTTGCCCAAGGAGGGATACAGTGTCTCTGAGTGATACTGGCTGGGTGGGCATGGAAGTGCACAGAGTGAGGCTTCCTGGCCTGCCAGCTCCCTCCACGCATGAGCTCAGTCAGACCTGACAGCCAGATGTCTGGGGTGGTGACGTCAGGGATTAGGGCAAGGGCTGGGGGGCAGCCAAGCTCTGGTTGGTAGCCCCCGCCCAGACAGTTTCCCATGTGGTGGAGCCACATGGAAGCCTGGATGAAAGAGTATGGCTGCTCCTCCCAGCTGAAGACGCCCTGCTGATGAGACTATGGCTTGTCTCTGTACACCAAGAACAACTAAGTATTTATGGATCCCTGGATGGAATGGGTCCTTGGAGCGTGTTGGACTCAGTCCCTGCAGCTCCCATTTCAGTGAGGTAGCTCCACCTTCTTGCCTCCACTAGGAAAGGGCCCCTCAGGGACTTCCCCATCCTAGTGACTCCCAATGCTCCCAGTAAGCAGAGAATGGTGCCCTCCTCTCCTCACTGAAAGCCCCCTGTGTTCAGCCATGACCATTTGGCCATGGATCTCTTCTATGGATCTGCTCCATGGTTTCCTCCCAGAGGAACATCTTGCTCCTCTCCCAGGCCTGGCCCGTGCTTCAGAACATACACCCAGGCTGACCTCACCACTGTACTTCACAAACGCTTTGGTTTGAGTGCCGGGCAGTCTCGGGTCACCGGCAGTGAAAGTCTCCTGTAACATCCCTTTCCCCAAGCTCTGACACTTTCCTCTGGCAGCAGCCCTTGAAGCCTCTCCAGTCTCCAGATGTTTGGTGTCCCACAACCTGGATGATCTCCAGCCACAAGGCAGCAGCATTAATGGACCGTGCAGGCATGGAGGCTTCTGCTGGGGAAGATGGTGGTCAGTTTACTTAACTCAATTGTAAACAAAATCAATAATTAGCCTAATTGAGGGAGGGAATGGAAAAGGAATAAATCAAACCCAGGCTCAAAAAACACCTGTGGAAAGTGTTTCCTGGCCCAGGGGAATAGTGGCTGTAGTAAACAAACCATGAGTGACCTTGGCTCACAGACTATTAATTTGCTGATTGTTGATGGGTCTACACCACTTGAAATGGGAATAAAGCCATGGTCAGGCAGCAGCCCAATCTTCCTGTGTGTGAGCATTTAGGCATTGAATTAGCAAAGGTGGATCAGCCCTGGTCTGGGCTGTGGGCCTGGGTGAGAAGAGACCTGGACCCTGCCATAATGGGATGCACTCAATGTGACTGCGCCCTCTACAAACTTGGAGACAGATAGGGGCAGAGTCTTTTTTTGACCTCAGATAGCTACCAGACTAAGCAGAACACAAATAGGTTTAAGTGCTAGCTAGGATTCTTGAATGCAACTTGAACCAGATTAGGAAAAGAGATAGATATCAACCACTCAAAGAATCCAACCATGTCATGGCAAGAGCAGAATGCAACTGGGTTTCAGGAAACCTTTAAATGCTCCAGAACACTCTCCCACTCTTTCTTTCCCCCCACCCCCATGTCTCTCTCAGTGGTAGCTTCCTTCTCTTACTGAGCAATGGCTTCCTTCACACAAAAAGGCCTCCAATAGCTTCCTGGCTATATGTATTATTACCATTTCTACCTCTTTCTATTTCTCAGTTTCTGAAAAATAAATGGATCATCATAATCCTTGTATGGGACAAAGGCTGTGCTGTGGAGGACAAGGATCAGAACTAAATCTCAGTCCCCCAGAACACATGGAAAGGGGAGTGAAGGGGCTTCCCAGTGGAGTTGACATTTAGGCCAAGTCCTGAGGGCTGAGCAGGTGTTGGCCATGTGGTTGAGAAGGAGAATGAGATGATGCAGAAAACCCAGGCAGAAAACAAGGATGTGCAGTTATCAGAGCTCACCAAGCTATTTGGAACGGCAGAGCAGGACTAAGAAGAGGCAGAACCCAGGGGTTGGATGGGAAGGAGCAGCCAGTGGGATCCCCACTGTGAGCAGTGGGAGCCAAGGAGGTCTATAAGTAGATGATGGCTTGATTGAATGTATATTTTGAAAGACTATGGCTGTATCGTAGACCTGCTGAGGTGAATGCAAGCAGATGCAAGGGGACAACCAGCAGGTGGCTCCGAGGCCAGGTGAGAAGTGAACAGGGCATAGACCGAGGCAAGGGAGATGGAGGGAACTGACAGCTTTGAAGGAATTTGAGGAATGGATTACGTGGGAATAATGGAGTGAGGCCAGGGGAGGGTGCCAGATACAAGAGCAAAGGCCACAAGAGGAAAAGGAGATTCAGGAAGCAAATAATGAGTCAGGTTTGGGAAATATTGCTGTTGAGGTGCTAGTGGGGCCACCAAAAGAAATTACTCAGTTATGAGGTGGAAGTGTACATGTTGAGTGAGGAGGTACATCTGTACTAGAGTTAGCCACTTGGAAGCCATTATTTGGGGTGGGCGGGGAGGGCAGTGAAGCATGGATAGCTTTAAGTCCAATGGACAACACATAGAGAGGGAAGAGAGTAGGCCTAAAATGGGAACCCTGACGGCAGCAGCACTTGATGGGGCAGACAGAGGAAAACAGCCCATGAAACAGATCGACAAGGAACCATCTGGTAGAGGCGTCCCCCCTCATCTGTTCTCCCCTCCTTACAGTCAATGGGATTTTTAGCCAGGCACATGTCTGCCTGCCTGGAGAGCATCATCCTCACTGAGACACAGCCAGGTGCTTATGTTCGGGCCTAGGGGAGGGGAGCTGATGTGACATTGCAGCCTCCAAGTCCTGTCTTTAAAGGGAAGCTGCTGGCATCCCCTTCCTCTTCTTTGTCCTATTGATGACAGGATCTGGAGCATCCATTCCAGGCTAAGAAGTGAAAGCACATTAAAGATGGCAGCACGAGTAGAAGGAACAGATCCTGATTCCACCAAACCATCACACCAGCCATGTACTCAGCCTTGTACTCAAGAAAGGAAGAAATTTGTATCTTGGTTAATTTGTATTTGGGGTTCTGTCAGTTCAGAGGGGTAAGAGAGAGGCCAAGGAGAAGAGGTGGTCAGTGCGATTGGCTTTGCAGAGGTCAAAGGAGGATGTGGCAATGAGGCACTTGTGACTGCAGTGAGCATAGTCCACTGGAGTGGAAGGGCCTATGTCTGAGTGGAGTCAGCCAAACTGTGGATGGCAGGTTGAGTGGAGAAGAAAGGGTGGACAGCAACATCAAGAGGCATGGAGAGCCAAGAGATGTGTGGGTGGGAGAGAGGGGATAAGGAGGCCCTTTCTTTGCAGGAATGATATGGAAAACAGTAAGCCCTGGACTAGAGCAGAGTGGCTGGGTTAGCCAAGCAGGGGGCAATGATGGTTGCTGCCAGTAGGTTGGGACATCCCAGGCTGCAGGGACCCATAAAACACCCCAAGGTCATGAAAGGGTCAGGAAAAAGGAGGGCATTGCCAAGACAACGGCTGCTTTGGGCTGGACAGAAGGGGAATCTGTACAAGGCCTGGAGTAAGGTGCTTCATGAAGGATTTGGGAAGGAAAGGATAAGTTTCCAGAAAGGTCTGTCACACAGCTGCCCCTCTCAAGTCACAGCACTCATGGAGGTCATCACCGTTGAGGATACTCTGTTTGAGCTGAGTCTGTGGGACAGGCAAGGCCAAGGGTTCGAGGCAGTCTGGAGCCCTTGGGAGGAGGGAGGAAGGCTGAAGGGGAAAATAGACCAAAAGGAAGAAGACGGACTATCTCTTGGTCCTGGGCTTTATATGTCTGGAACAGGAAGAGTGGGGACTGGAAAGGTCTGGGTCAGGAGAAGGTGCCGCCTGGATGGCCAGCCACACGCTGGGCCCCAGGCTCCCCTGGAGAGTAGTCGGGAGACAGAGGGTCACGAGCTCTGGTTCTCACGTCGCCAGGGCTGAGGGGAACATGGCTGGAATGCACCACAAGCCAGCAGTCATCCCTCGGGGCGGCCAGTGGGGAATCTCCAGCCCTGAAGTCATCATCACCCGAGGAGCCTGGACCCTGACATGGAAAAAGGGTCCCGCAGGGGCGCCCGGCGCCGGCCGGCATGGATGAGCTCATCATGCTTGCTGCCTCTTCCCCTCTTTTCCAGGCATCTCAGATTTCTAGATGTCAGGAGCATGTGACAGACAGGGAAGAGGACAAGAAGGGGACTGTATATATAGACTCAAGGTGGAATGTGGGATATGGGGGGCCAGAGGTGTGCCCGCCACCCCAGTACTGCTTCTGCCTCCCTTGCTTTGTCCTGGGCCAGATGCAGGGGTGCTACCTTCCCTCTTCACTTTCCATTAGGGCACCAATGGAGCCCTCCATGGTCAGGCCCCTAAGAAAACACACCTGTGTTTCCTGGAGGAGAGCCTGCACCTCTGTTCTCTCCCAGCAGTCCAGACTATTATCGCAGATATGCTTTGGAAATGAGAGGCCTGGACTCTAAAGGAATAGGAGACAGAAGGTCAGTGGCAGGAGCCTGGTGACACTGGGGGCATCATGGTCGGAGACAAAAAGCTTTCATGCTGTGCCACAGACAGAGCACTGCGCTAAGAGTCAGAGATATGGCCCTAGCTCCTCCTCTACCACTTCTTAGCTATGTGACACTGAGAAGCCACTTTCTTTCTCAGAGCTTCGGTTTCCTTTCTATTAAATGAAAATGCCATCTGACCTTAAAGTGAGGATCTATTGAAAGCACAGAGGTGTGCTTTGAAACCTTAAAGTCCTTTGCACTCAAAGAGAACATAACATTAATGCAAATTTTTTAAAAAATGGTGCCAGGGGCACCATTCACACTGTAGTTAAAACATGGCTTCCTGAGTGCACAAGCCCACTTACAACTGCAATGTGAAGGGCGCTCTAGGAAGTGTTGCAGACCTGATAAGGTTTGGCTCTGTCCCCACCCAACTCTCATCTTAAATTGTAGTTCCCGTAATCCCCAGGTGTTGTGAGAGGGACCTGGTGGGAGGTAATTGAATCCTGGGGGTGGTTACCCCCGTGCTCTTCTCATGATAGTGAGCTCTCACAAGATCCGATAGTTTTATAAGGGGCTTTTCCCCCTTTGCTCAGCACTTCTCCTTCCTGCCGCCATGTGAAGAAGGACATGTTTGCTTCCTTTTCTGCCATCACTGTAAGTTTCCTGGGGCATTCCCAGCCTTGTGGAACTGTGAGTCAATTAACCCTTTTTCATTTATAAAATACCCAGTCTCAAGCAATTCTTTATTGCGGCCTGAGAACAGACTAATACAAGACCCAATCCTATGGCTAGGAAAGCAACTATTCAGGAGGGTCCTTGGGTGGGGAGTAGGACTGCCCTAGTCATCTGACCATTTGGGTGGCTGTCTGGGAGCCAGGTCATTGTAGAACAATGCTGCCCAAAACTAGATCTAATCTAAACAAGTTCATGCTGCTTCCCAAGAGGGTGTTGGAGGAGGAAGCCAGCCTGTTGCCACTCCATTCCATCTCCAAAAGTTAAGCCAAGAGACAAGGAGACAGGAACACCTTGCCAGATCTGGCACCTAGGGGGCTGTACTAGACACCCCTGGATCACTTTGCCCAGAAACCCGTGAGCTTCTCAGTTTTAAAGACTGGATTTCCTATCTGTACAGGGCATACCAGCCTGTCAGGGTTATTGTCATTGTCAATCAGAAATGTTAAAGGCCAAAAGTGGCCCTGGAGTTTGAACACTTGGGCCTGACCCCTCCCCAGGATAGTCTCCACTGTGGAAATCTGAGGGAAAAGAGGCAGCCAGTCCTCCAACTAGACAGCGCTCTTTCAGCACCCAGAACTAGAGGTTTCAAGGTGGGAAATGTCATTTCACCAACAGGGAGGATTTTCTAAGGCAAGAGAGAGAAGAAAATGAGCTACCAGTTACTGAAAGCTTGATCTGCGCTAAGTATTTTATCTGCTACTGCCCATCATACAGTTAAGTGCTCAATAAATAAGGTGCTAAATGAATAAACAGATGAACGGGGAAAGGGGCGGAAACCAAAAATCATTTAACACCCTAACTGCAATAATTCCATTTCCTATGATATAAAGCATCTTTTAAGTAGATATCTTAATGTTAAACTAAGCACCTTAGAGGACCATGTGGTTGGAAAGCTCGACTCAGAAGAGAGATGGAAGGCAAAGGAGAATAAATTGCCCAGCATAGAAAAACAAAAAGTTGACAGATTTTGGAGAGACTCCAGGGGACCCAAAAAGGGTGCCTGGGACCTGGGGAGAGGGGCTGGGCTGGGCAGTACAGCAGCAGGGTTGGGTCTGCAAAGAAACACACCCAGTGAGAATAAGCAGCAGACTAAAAGAGTTTTCAGAACAGTGATCTAGAGACCACACCTGAAGCTGTCACCTAAGCTGTGCTTGCAGGGATCCAACCCCTAAAACATCACCCCCAGGGGATAAGAAAAGGCTGCCATGCAATTCTGTGCAAATTAGGTCATCAAAACTATTAGGAAATGGAACAGGCTGCTCCATACATGGAGAGTGCTCCATCACTGGAGGTTTCTAAACAAAGTTCTTAGATGTGGGATTCAAGCCTCAGAGGTGGGTTGAACCCCCAGGTCACTCCTAATCACAGATAATTTGTGATTCTGATAAAACCGTCAAGAAAGTCCTTCCTTCCATTCATTGAGCCAACACCTGCCTCCCTGTATGTTTCTCTCTTCTGAAGCAATACTGAGAAAGTTTTGACTCTTGTTCACATTCAAGTCCTTCAAAGATTTGAGATGAGTTCTCATGAAGAGACCATTACCTGTCCTCCAAAATCTCATCTCTCTGGATTCAGACTTTACTTCCCAGCCTCCCTCGTCATTAGGTGCATCCATGTGACTAAGTTATCTCCAGAGATATCTGAGTAGAAGTGATGAGCACTATTTCCTGGCCTGGCACATTAATAACCTCCCATGGGCCATTCCTTGTTCTTTTTCCTCCCACTGACCAGGATGTTGACACCTGGGATGAATTTGGAAGCCATGTATTGAGGATTGCAGTGTTGTCACCACAGAGTTTCCTGATGTAAAGAGAATCAATGTAAAAAAGGGGACCAAGCATTCAGCATTCCCCAACCTTATTTAACTATGGCGCATGCATTTTATTTATGGTTTATGTTGCAAAACATCCGAGCATGGCATTTGAATCCCCTTCATGCCCTGGATCTACCGACTTTTTCATCCTTATCTTCTCTCAGTGAATCCTGTGCTCCAAACAAATGTTCCCAGAATCTGTTGGATTTCTGGGAAACCAGAAATACCAGAAAAACCAAGGACCAATGGCAAGCAGGTTTGCGGACTTTGCCATGACTTGCCCTGTCTCTTGCTCCTGGTGTTTCCTTCCTCTAAATTGTTTTCCCCTCATCCCTAAGCCCCTCCACATTGACCAGGTCCCTCTCCCATGACCATACCAGCCTTCCATAATTCCTCCATTGCTCTTTCTACCTCCCATATTCCATGAGCAAATAGTGCCTATCATAGTCATTAAAGAGTTCACAAAAATTCCAGTCATCCTCTTTCCTGGCAGCTAAGAAGGCTGTATTCCCCTTTCTCTTCTGAAATTAGTTTTGCTTTAGCCAATGAAATGTAGACAGAAATGATACGTGTCACTTCTGAGCAGAAGCTTGAAAATCCAGCACATGCTTAACCATATTCTCTTTTTTCTCTGCCACAAGACTGGCAAAGTTACAGATGGAGGCTGAACCCTCAGCCTTGATCCCAGAGTGAAAACGATGTGGAGCGCAGCCACAGCCAACCCACAGTGTCCAGAGAGTGTGAGTGAGAAATTCTGTTGGTGAGGGCTATAGAAATTTTGGAGTCTTTCATTACCACACTATAACCTAGCCCAAGCTGATCAACACAGAAACAGTGCATGACTCATCACATTCTCTCCTTACTGCCACGGTGATCCTAAGGGCACACTGAATTGGATCCTCCATCAGCACAGGTCCATAGGTAACAATGAGAGTAGGTTCCCTTTCTAACCTATTTTAGACATTTTGTACAAGGATTTAACTTTTGCTGTGCAAACTCCCTAAGACGTGGGAGCTGGCTGTTACTGCAGCATAATCTAGCCTGTCTGGACTGATGACTTTAGATGCCCTACGTATATATCTGTCTTTGATCTTGATTAATATCCTCATATTTACAATAGTGCCTGTCATTGCTGCAGCTACCATCATTGCCATCATTTCCAATTCTACCATCCCCACTACTATGAAATTCAATCATCTTTGCCAACATTCCCACCACCACCACTTCCAACAACAACTCTGTAATCACTCGCACCATCCGCATCATTGTCATCACTAAGTACCACCAGTCATTTCCACTTTCGTTGCCATAATTATCAATGCTATCCTTATTCTAACCCCTCCCCTTGCATCGCCCTCATTACTGCCATTAGTCCCATTATTACCATCTCCCTCAAACCACCACCACTACTGCCACTGTATCACCTCCACTATCATTACTAATAGTGCCTCCTCTGTCATGTCTGCCTTTGCTGCCACTATCACCTCTGTGGTCACTAATACAATCACTTTTGTCACAGCACTATAACTATTTCACCATTATTTCCAACATCATCATCAATATCATTTTTACTATCACTGGCACCATCACTGCCTAACACTTCTCCTGTCACATCCTCTCTTTTTCCACTGTCATTGCAACTTTTTCCACCTCTGTCAGCTCCATCATCACACTATCATCTTCAACTTGACTGCTACCACCACTGTTGGATTCTAGGAGTCATTCACACTCTCTCTTCCCCCTCATCCTACCCTCAAGGAGGAGAATGGCAATGGTTACTCAGGTCTGAGAAAAGCTTATGGTGCACTATGCTGAAGAGATAGTGTGCCAGACTAAATGTCTAGCCCACGTGGGTGAAGTATGAGGGCTGGGGACTGCTTCCCCAGTGAGAAGGCTTTTGGCTTGAACCTTTTCTCCCCATTCCTCTCTCTCCCATGTGGCAGCCACATGGTCCTGGAAAGGCCAGAGCAATGGAGCAAATGCAAGATGTTTCTGTGTTCCTTAAGCTCCCTTTTGTGGCTTTCTGGTGAGTGTGGACATATCCAAGGCTTGGATTTGGACCTAGAGGCAGTAGATGGAGCAGGTCTTTTAGCTGATTTTGGTTCTAAGCCATTTGGACTGACTTATTTGGTCAATATGTTCTCCACATCATTTAGCATGGCTCACTAGAGTTCTCATTTTTATATTCTATTTAAATCTTTATTTTTTATCAAAGTAATACATGTACATATTTTTGAAAGTCAAATGTTCTACAAGGTTTATAATGAAAAACATCAGACTTCTGCTCCAATCCTGCTCAATTCTGAGTCCTCTTCTCCTGAGGCAAGTATTTTGAATTGTTTTAACTCTTTTTTGTATTCTTTATTTCAATATTTCTAAGTGACATGATAATACTGACATTTTTGTATTTTTCAGCTTTAGATTTCATCTTTTGACCTATCAGTAAGCATTAATCTGGATGTTTATGGAAGATGAGGATTAAATTCCATATCTCTCACACAATCACTCCTAACACACACACACACACACACACACAATATTGATATTGATCTCAGCCATATTCAGGCTTTGCATTACTGCTACTACATGACTATCACTATCATTCACAACTGAGCCACTTTCCATTCTTATACAACTTTTTAGTTCTCCAGGAATTAATAATTGCCTTGTTTTGCCATTTGCTCAACTTTCCATGTATCATTTATCAATTCATTCCCAAACTTCCGACAGAACTAAAAATTTCCTTTGATTGTAAATTACAATCAGTTCCATTTATCCTTGGGGATCTCTCTCCTGGAGTCCTCCATCCTCAGGGCCCATCTGATTGATTTTTCTCTAAATATTTGGATAACTGTCATCCTGAAACTTTTCTTCCATGATTCTCAGACTTTCCTTTGACTCTATCCTGATTGTTAGGTTCTTTGACTCCTTTCTCTTCCTTGGTTTGCTTCCTAATTCAAAATCAATAACATTCTTCAATATCCTCCTTAAAACATGATGCTTAGAAAGTAGTTTTTAAAGATCATTCATATCTAAAATTATCTTTATTTTTACTGTAACACTCAATTGTCAGTTTGGCTGGGTATAGAACTCTAGTTTGGAAAGCATTTCCCTCAGAATGTAAAAGCATTGCTCATTTTCTTCTAGCTTATATGGTGGTTGTTAAGAACTTTTATGCAATTCTGGCTCCCAATTATTTGTAAATAAACTATTTTCCTCATTCTCAAACTGTTAAAGTCTTTGTCTCTGGAATTTTGAGATTTCACTGCAGTGTGCCTTTGGATGAATTATTTCTTGGTTTGGTTGATGTTTTTAATTCAGTTTGCCATGTACTCATAGTAAATTTTCAATCTCTAAATTCATGTTTTACAGTTCTAGGAAATTTCTTATATTTTTCCTTTGGTAATTTCAACTCCTTCCTTTATTCTATTTCTCTCTAGGACTTATAGTTGTAAATGCTACTCCCAGACTGATCATCTAACTTTTCTGTCAATTTCCATTTCTTTGGTATTTTTGTTCTACTTTTTGGGAATTTGTCTTGACTTTGTCTTCCAACCCTTCTTCTGTTTCGATTTGATCTTGTAATCAAATATGACTGTTATATGTGTATTTGTATTTCTTTTTTCTATTCCTTTAAAAAATATAACCTCAGTTCTCATTTAAAAGAGACATTGGCTGGGGACAGTGGCTAACACTTTTAATCTCAGTGCTTTGGGAGGCCAAGATAGGAGGATCACTTGAGGCTAGGAGTTTCAGACTAGCCGAGCCAGCAAAGCGAGACCCTATCTCTACAAAAATTTTAAAAATTAGCCACTCATGGTAGCACGCACCTGTAGTACTAGTTACTCCAGAGGCTGAAGTGAGAGGATCACTTGCACCCAGGAGTTCAAGCCTATGGTAATCTACAATTATACTACTGCCCTTCAGCTGGGGAAACAGAGTGAGATCTTGTCTTCTAAAAAAAAGTTAAACAAGCAATGGGGGAAAGGATTCCCTGTTTAAAAAATGGTGTTGGGAGAACTGGCTAGCCATGTACAGAAAGCTGAAACTGGACCCCTTCCTTACACCTTACACTAAAATTAACTCCAGATGAATTAAAGATTTAAACATAAGACCTACCACCATAAAAACCCTAGAAGAAAACCTAGGCAAAACCATTCAGGACATAGGCATAGGCAAGAACTTCATGACTAAAATACCAAAAGCAATGGCAACACAAGCCAAAATAGACAAATGGGATCGAATTAAACTTAAAGAGTTTCTGCACAGCATAGGAAACAATCATCAGAGTGAATCAACAACCAACAGAATAGGAAAAAGTTTTTGCAATCTACTCATCTGACAAAGGGCTAATATCCAGAATCTACAAAGAACTAAAGCAGATTTACAAGAAGAAAACAAACAAACCCATTCAAAAGTGGGTGAAAGATATGAACAGATGCTTTTCAAAAGAAGACATTTATGAGGCCAACAAACATATGAAAAAATGCTCATCATCGCTGGTCATTAGAGAAATCCAAATCAAAACCACATTGAGATACCATCTCACGCCAGTTAGAATGGTGATTGTTAAAAAATCTGGAAACAACACATGCTGGAGAGAACGTGGAGAAATAGGAACATTTTTACACTACTGGTGGGAGTGTAAATTAGTTGAACCATTGTGGAAAACAGTGTGGCGATTCCTTAAGGACCTAGAAATAGAAATTCCATTTGACCCAGCAATCCCGTTACTGGATATATACCCAAAGGATTATAAATCGTTCTATTATAAAGACACATGCACACGTATGTTCATTGCAGTATTGTTTACAATAGCAAAGACCTGGAACCAACCCAAATGCCCATCAATGATAGACTGGACAAAGAAAATGTGGCACATATACACCATGGAATACTATGCAGCCATAAAAAAGGATGATTTCATGTTCTTTGTGGGGACATGGATGAATCTGGAAACCATCATTCTCAGCAAACTGACACAAGAACAGAAAATCAAACACTGCATGTTCTCACTCATAGGTGGGTGTTGAATGAGAACACATGGGCACAGGGAAGGGAATGTCACACACTGGGGCCTATTGGGGGGTGGAGGGCTAGTGGAGGGACAGTAGGGGCTGGGGAGGTTGGGGAGGGATAACTTTGGGAGAAATGCCTGATAAAGGTGACGGGGATATGGAGACAGCAAACCACCATGGCATGTGTGTACCTATGTAACAATCCTGCAAGATCTGCACATGTACCCCAGAACTTAAAGTATAATTTTAAAAAATTTAAAAATTAAAGTAACTTTACCTCCTTTTGTCATTCTGAAAATGTTAATCATAATTTCTATGGGTTTTTTCTTCACTGTTTTCTTTACTCTCCTTTTTTCTCTTTGTTTTGATCCCTGCCTTTCGTGTTGAAGGGCTTTCTAAATGTCAAGTAATTATTAGGTTCCCATTTATGTTGAAGTGTGAGGCATTAAAATCTTGATTGAAAGTGGTGGGAGGGGAAGAGAGAAAGGTACTGACAGGTGGGTTTCACCACTGAGTAGCTGAGTGGGCTCACAGTTTCACTGGGAGACCATATATCAACAACTGCAAGTCTTTTCTCCTAGAAAAATCAAGACAAGTTTTTCTGAGAAAACTTTTGCCAGGAAAGTTTCTTCCAATGTCTAGCTCATGTAATATTAACCTGGCTACTAGTATTCCGAGATCTGAATGGGGAAGAGAGCTAAGAGCCTCACTTTTCAGAAAACAAATTTATCCTTAATATCCGTTTTCAGATTGGCTCCTCACTCCTTCCTCAACTGTGCCTGGTGCCCCTGTGCCCAGAACCTTTCTGGTTCAATATCTCAGAGCATAAACTTTGTTTACCTGGAAACGGATGATTACCTGGATAAACAGAGTAAAGGAATACATCTGGGATGAGGAGGTTCTTACTGCTTCTTTAAAATGTATAATCAACCTTCCCATTTTTCAGCCTCACTCTGAATCCGTGCCTTCAGAAGTAACTGGTGGCTCCAACTCACAGGCCTCTGTAGGATTCTGTGGCTAGAAATATTTTGCTACCTGTTGGTTTCTACCATCTACCCACACACCCTTGCAGTCTTGGGTTTCAGTTTTCTGCGGTCTGCTAACTCAGATACCACTCATCCATCTACTTTCTAATTTCCAAATTGTTAACTTCTCTTATTTGCTGATGTTTCCTTTCCCATTCTCTTTTTCCTTGTGGGTTTATGCCTTTAAAAAACCTATATTAATGACATTTTAGTGGGGCTTCTGGAGGTAGCCAAGATAAACATGTGTGTTCAATCAGCTACGATTAAGAAGTTTAATGTTCTCTATTGTAGTTTAGGGCCAAAGTAACAGTTAATCATAAAGCATTCTTCTACCTTGCTTTGCCTGCCTTTTCTGTGCCTTTATCTACTGGAGTGGAAGACTGCCTGAGGTACTCTTGATCACAAATCACCTTGTCTCACCACGACACCAAATCAAGTGTAACTTAATACATCATCCTAGACAAGCAAACACTGTCACCCCTAACACAGCCTTCATCACCACCATAACCATCAATCACTTTTATCCCCATCACCACCAGTATCCTCAACTTTACTTCCCCATTAGACTATGACGGCTTCCTGTATCATAGTCTCCATTACCACTTTTACCACTACCTCTACCATCACTATATGCACCTTCTCCATCATCTCCTCCATGATTTTATCACCACCATCACTTCGGACGCCACCACCACTCTCTCCACCACCATTATCTCACCATCAACTTCACTGTCATCACCTCCATCATTTTCACCAAGACTTCTACCATCCTCCAGCATTAACTCCTTTAGAAATATGTTTTATATCCTATATTGAATATATCCTTCTTCCATGAGTTGCCATAGTGATTTTCAGTAACATAAGGAAGTGATTTCTACATTTGAACACATACTTCTTTCAAAAAAGAAAGTAGTGGAAAAGAACCTACTGATTTCTCCAGCTCAAGCCACATTCATGGGTTGAGAGATGGGGACAGGGAACTTGTGTTGAGTCCTTTCTAGGCAAGAAGCATCATACTAGGTGTGTTAGAAAGTGGATCTTCTTGGGTGAGAATCATTGCCCCAGTTTTATAAGGAGGTAACTGAGATTCCCAGATGCTAAATAATGTACTCAAGGCCACACAGTTAATAAGTGGTGGAGCCAAGATTCCAGCCCTGTGTGATTTCAAAGTCCATGTTCTTTCCATTACATTATGCTGGCAAGAAATCTCAGGAGCTTGGTTTAAGCACAATGGGATATGACTCTGAGCAAAAAAAAAAGAGAAAAGAAAAAAAGAAAAAAGTCATAGTCATGGTCTCTAATCCCAGGGGGATCTGGTCTGATGAGGCAGGAAGAAGCCCCTCTCTCAAAAAAAAGAGATAATCACTGTTATCTGATGAATAAGACTACATCCCTGTCTTGCAGACCCTTTATTTTGCCCGAAGTCCCCAGCAACTCTTTCCAGTGCACAAGTCCTGCCACCTCTCCCTGACCTTGAGTTCCCTGAGGGAAAGAGAAGGAGTGTGGACATCCAGTCCTGGGAATGCCTGGGGTTGGGAGAGCTGAGTTATTTTGGGATTGTTTACATTTGGAATCTTCCTGATCTTTGGTCCCAGAAAAACAGCCACATGTTGGAAACTCTTCCGAGTTATTCACTGTTGGGGTTTTTCTTCATCTCCTTCAGCTTTTTCTTCTTCTTGGATGGAAAAAAAATCTGCTAGTGATTAGTCACAACCTGTGAGGCTCAGCTTTTGACAGCCCCACTGAGAAGAGAGAGACAAAGAGGCTCAGAGAGGGGCCCAAGGGCAGATGCTGCTGGGAAGGAAATATGGGTTCACAGCATTGACCTCCCAGAGTGAGGGATGGTCCATTCACCTCTATTTACCAGGGGACAACCACTCCCTGCATGTAGGGCCCTCAGTGGCTGTTTCATTCCAAGCCCTTATCTCAACTTCACTGGAGAGCAGAGGCCAGAGCATGTGTTAGAAAGAAGACAGGGGGTCAGGACAGGGCAAGCAGGCTACAGAGAGAGGAGAAGAGGAGCGGGTACCACAAGCAAAGGATGCTTGCCGCATGGCGTCCCTTTGACCACAGCCTCCACGGATAACCCAGAATGCCTCATATCAGGGTGGAAATATAGCTGTAGATTAAAATCCCAAACCTCCTTGGACAACCATGTGATCTCTGGCAGGTTTTATCACATCTTTGTTCTCCTGGAAATCCCAGGGTGTAAGTGGGCCTCCTGCTTTTTTGCAAGAAGGCTAAAGGTCAGTTGGGGCTAAGCACTGTCCACTGAGGCCAGGACAAAGGGATATTGTTTTAGCTGAAGAATTAGGGCCTGGAAGACAGATCTGGATTCAATTTTAAAATCTAAGGATTGTGAAACATGGTGGGGAGGGGGTAATAAAGGGAATTTGGGAAATCTCCCTTGGTGTAGGTCTTTTTAAAGAGGTTTCAAAGCAACAAAGGGAAAATCAATTTCAGTACAATAAGCAACAACACAGCAAGATGGCTTAACATCAGGGAGATGGCAGAGCCTCCCCTAGGGTGGACGGGACCCTGGGCAAATATTTTTTTGCCAGGCTCCTGTCTATGTAAACAATTGAGTCATTCAAAATCAGCATTTCAGCACCATTCTGAAAGCCCAATTTTGTGTGATCCCACATAAAAAATTCTTCACCAGCCAGGGGAGCAATCCACTTACCAGACTGCCTGCCAGGAACCAAGTCCAGCTATGTGGCCCCAAGATGACTGCACACACGTGAGGCCCAAGGCTCCTTGGTACATCTAGTCAACCTCACACATGGGTTTGAATGTCAGAGGGTACCCCAGGGAGGAGAAACAGGGACTGGGGCCCACACAAGACCCAGTCCAAGCTCAGGGCGCCCCACTTAGATGGCACTGCCTGCCCTGGTCAGTTCCAGCTACAGAAGGGAACCTAGAAGATTTCAAGGAAAGTACTACAAGGCATGGGGCCCTTCTTGCCCAGGTCTTAGGGTGCTTTTGGGGTTGGAGGCAGTAGCCTCTCAGCAAGTCTCTTTATACCTCTGCAGTGAAGGAGGCTGAGGCGCCAGCAGCAACAACCAGTTTTCAGTCCAGGCTCTGTCTGTTACTGGCTATGTGACCTCAGGTCACCCTGTGGGCCTCAGGTTCCTCATCCATAAACCAGTAATGGTAATGACCACCCCATGGAGCTGTTGTAAAGACTAATAGTCCAGTTTCCTGATCCTGCCTATGCCTGCAAAGGGCCAGCTTGCCTATGGACAGTGTGGCCCAGGTCTGGAATCTTGGCCCTGCCTCCAGGGAATCTGGAGCAGGGCTGTGCTGACACCAGTTCTTTCTGTCCCTAGTGCTAGCCTTGGAACCACGGCTTAGCCTCATTTGAGAAGAGAGACCACCAAGCCAGGTCCCTCTGGGGAAAGCACCAGGCCAAGGTAAAGTCCTATTATTCAAAGTAGGCTGTAGAGGGCAGTGAGTCCAGGCTATGGGACTGACGGGAGGGGAGGACAGCCCAGCCTGGGTCACCAAAGCAGGGTACTTGAGGCTGTTATTCCAGCTTGGACTGACAGGGACAAAGAGGAGAAAATAGGAGAAGTCAGCTTGACAATGAGAGCCGAATTGCAGTGATGCAGCCAAGACCCAAGGAGTGAGGAAGACATTCACCCTGGAAACAGTAAGGAAATAACTTCTTCTTTATGGGAACTACAGGGCAGAGGGCTGAGGAAGGTTCTTGTCTGGGAGTCACGCTGACCTTGTAGGAAAAGGAGGTAGAAGCTGAGCCCTCAGAGGAAACTATTCAAAACTGTTCAAGGCTCCATCTCCATCCAGTGCTATGTATGACTGTATCCTGGTGGCTGCTGAGCACAAGTCCACATTTCCTCCCACAAAGCTGCCCCAGGAGCCGGCTGAGGAGCAGCCAGGATCTGGGGCCAGCTGAGAAGTAGAAATCTGGACTCAAATAAGCTAAGCATGCCCTCTCTCTGTCTCTCTCTTTCTCTACTGATTACCCACCCCCATTTCCCAATACTAAGGGGAAATCCCCTCTGATAGCACCTGCTCTTGCCTGTGGAGATAAATGGACATCCCCTAAGACCTTCAGCATTGTGAAACCAAGCTAGAACAGCCCCCAGAGGAAAAGGCAAAGGAAGTCCTTGGCAGTGACCCAGCAAGGGCTCCCCCAGAGCCTGTCGTGGAGATACTCCATCCATGGGCTTGCCATCCTCACAACTCTCCCCTGCCAGGCAGCTAGCTTGGCCATACACTGTGGAGCCCTCTGCATTTCCAGACTGGGGGACAGCCCCCTGCCCAATTCTCACCTCCACTAGGGAGTGCCCCACTACTCCATTCATGGCCATTTTTTTTTAAAATCTAAAATATAGTCTGTCAAAGAATATTTTTTCTTACTCGAAAATTTAAATGAAAAGTCTTTCCAAGACATAAAAGTCAATTTCATTTCATTACAGTACACATTTAATGTGCTAACATCATCAGAAAGAAGAGGCTCTCATGCGCATCAATGGTCCCAGAACAATGGCTGGAGCAGCAGATGCAATGCCATAGCTGGCAATGCAGTCCTGTCCTGGTGGCAGAGTGTAGGACAGGTACTGGCCCCACCTGAACAAGTGGAAGAGCTGTTTCTGCTGAGTCTACAGATTCCAAATGGGCAGAGGAGAGGTCTCCATAGTTGTGACCCAGATCAATCAGCCTTCCAGGCCTGACATTTGCCAGTGAAGGGGGAGGGTGAGAAAGAGCACTGGGGGAGGAGAGCATATGAGAGCACCTGCACCCACGGAGAAGACTGGTGCGCAGTGTGTAGGGATTGAAGCCACAGGACTGCTGGGGTTTGGCCAAGTTTGGTGATATCAGAAGGCTGGGACCACTCAGGTTAACCAATGCCTTTCAGCTCGGAATGTCATTCTCATTTATTGTGATAATGAATGATTGAATAACCCTTTAGATCACTCTCACACCTACCAACTCCGAGAGGGAGACTGTCCATTATTTCTCCCATTTTACAGTGGAGAAACTGAGCTGAAAGGACGGCAGCATGCTCTTCCCCTGCACCACCCTTCTTCAGAGGCAGGAGCGTGGAGAAAAGCCAGGGCAGCTGGATGGAACTCCCAGGGCCTGGCCCAGCCCAGCATTTGGGTGGAGTCCTGACGTTGTCCCTCCTTACCCTCCCCCAATGGAGGGAAAAAGAGCCAAAACTTCCCAAGCCAGGGCATGAGAAGATGGTTCTCCCAAGGAGAGGAGGGGCCACTGGTCACCAGGAAGCAGCCCAACCGTTTTCACCAGGCACCCTCGCCCACACTTATGACCAAATGCCTTGGGTCAAGGCCTCTGACCTGGGCCTGTTCTCCGGGATAACTGGTGCCTTGGGCAGCAGCCCTCACCTTGTAGGAGAAAGATTTAGCCTCACCTTGGGTACCTGTGCGCAAGCATGCCTACTTCATCATTCTTAGGCCACTTGCTACTGAGATCAAGCCCAGGTACAGTCTCACCCAAAGACTGGGAGCTCCCTAAAAGCAAATTGAACTGTTACGCATTTACTCTCAAGACTAGTTCTTGCCTATCTATTTCCCAGAAAGAACTGGGATTTGAAGTTTGATAATTTCTCCTCCCAGACAGCCATTTGTCTTAGATTTCCCTCCATCAATGGATGGGGACTCACCCCCTGTTTGCTATTCAGTGAATGAGCCTAAGTCTCCCCATTGCCCAGATGGAAAAAGTAAGTCCCAGAGACATCAGGTGACTTGCCTGTCAGAAGTGTTCTTAGTCCTGGACCTCTGGCCTCCCAGCCTAGGGTCTTTTCCTCCAGACAACCTCTCCATGGCCTCATGGTGTTCACCCCAAGTAAAATCCTGGAGCCAGGACAGGAACTGGGACAAAGAGGAGGAGGACACTGGGGCCCAGGCCTTGACCCCAAGTTCCTATTTATAATTCTTGTTCCGGAGACGGCCACTTAAACACACATTCCTGATAACTGAATAATCTTTGGCACGAAGCAAAAAATAGCCTGTGGCCCAGACCACAATTGCACAGCTGGAGCAGGGTTAGCAAGGACGGCGCGGCCCCAGTGGGGCAGGACAGGCTGCTGAGGGGGAGGGGTGGCAGGCGGGGCCGGGTTGGGACAAGTGAGTGGGACAGCAAATATAGTCGGTTAAATATAGCCTTGCCGACCTGGACACAGTGCCAGACTCCTCTACAGTGAGCATTTCCCAAACCGGCTAGCATCTCCTGTTCCCAAAGGAAGTGACAGTCAGAGGCCTGGAGGGGAGAGGCTTGAGGGGTCTTGGTGACGATGGACCCCAAGGCTCAGAAGCCTGCAGACAAACCGATGCCCTGACAGCATCTTCTGGAAGTACCACTTTGATGGAAGAAGTGTGGCTGTGCCCTTAGGTGGATAACAGAGGTTATCTCATTTCTCAGATGAGCTGGTCAAGACCCCAGACCCCTTCCAAACCCCAGAGGACTGAGATTGAGGTCTCTTTCCCAAGAGGTCTCAAGTCAGAAATGGAAATGAGAGAAATGGAAAGTTCTGAAGTCCAGAGCCCAGAGGGGTGTCTGAAGTAAGCTGGGGGCCTGACCTAAGTGGGGGCCTCAGAGATGGCAGCCATGGGCCTCCTTACCGCACACCCCACCCAATGGAGGGAAAAAGAGCCAAAGCCTCCCAGGCCAGGGCATAAGGAGACAGCTCTCCCCAGGATAGGACCCCCTCCTTGCCCTGAAGGACCGTGGCCGCGCAGGCTGCTTGGGCTGACGGTCTCACAAAGCTTTCTCTGCACCTAGCAGTTTCCTCTCAGGGCCCCTCAGTTGCTCCTTCAGGGCCAGAGCTTAGTTCTGAGTTCTGAGACTTGGAGAATCTGTTGTGTACCCACCTAAGGAGCTATGACAGTAGGAAACAAGGCAGACAGCTCCAGATCTCAACCCCTCTGCATGGTGGTGTCTCCTGTACTTCTTGGAGGTCCCCGAGAGTGCCTCGCTTATGGCTGAGAAGAAGCCTCCTCCTCATCCCTGTCTACTCACTGTAAGCCACCTGAAGAAGTCTCACTCCAGCCCCTGTTGCCATTGTCCCCTGATACCCCTTCCATACCCAGGTGAGTGCACAAGCTCCCAAGGTCACCAAGCTGTACTGCTCAGGTCCCCTGGGGAATCTGAAGAGGAATCCCTGTCCTCATTACTATCCTCACTGCCTCTGCCTCCAAATCCCGCAAAGCCCAGCTCTTTCTCTCTAAGCAGGATGTGGTCCACACTTATCACACTTCCACCTGTCCTGCCTGCAGCCTCCTTCCAATCTGGGGGAATCCTCCTTGCATGTGGCCTTGTGGGAAGTAGTGGCATACTCCCCCAACTCAGAAAGTAAGATGTGCCAAGCCCTCCCTATCACTGTTCCTGACAGTCAGGGCAGGTACTCTATGTTAGTTCAACAAAGACCCTGCAGAGAGGAACTACTAAACCTCTCCAAGCTGCGGCTGTTGAGGTTTCTACAGTTGTGTGGGGGAAGGGGCTGGGGCATGCAGGGCTGGTGCAGCCAACTTTGGGGTCCCAATGTCAGACGCTGGCCCTTCATTCCACAAAGATGCCCCAAGAGCCACAAAATGCCAGGCAGGACCATGGGTATTGGAGGGAATGAGACCCATGAGCTATTCTGGCAGCTGCTCAGAATCAAATGTCCTGAGAAGGAGAGCATGAAGATGAGGGATGGAAAGCCTAGACAGGGGATGGGTCAGGAAAGCCTCTGGGCAGGGGGCAGAGGGGCGAGATGCTCCAGGCAGGACCCCTGTGTATAAAATGGCTCCAAGTGCAAGAAAGGGGGGCTGTTTGAAGATGTGGAAGAAGGGCAGCCTGGTTGGTGCTCAGAATGAGAGAGAGAGACAAGAAACAACAAGAGAGGCAGGAGAAGGCTAGAGAAGTGTGTAGGCGCCAGATTATGCCTTGGACTCTGTGTTAAGGGAACTTCTGAGGGCAATAGGAAGCCACTGAAGGGTTTCAACCAGGGGGTAGCCTGATCTATTTATATGTTAGAAGGATCTTGCAGCCACAGTATGGAGAGTAGATGGGAGAGGGCTTGGACAGGATGTGGGCAGGCCACTAAGGAGGCACTGTGGACATCCAGGGGAACAATGCAAGCAGCCTAAACTCAGTTGATGGAGGTAGGAGATAAGGAGAGGTAGGCAGTCCTGAGACGTCAATAGGAAACAGAAACCACAAGGCACAGTGAATACTTGGAAGAGAGAAGAAAAGATGGAGAGAAGTAAAACATACATTTATTCATGTATTCAGCAGCTATGCGATGAGTGTCTAATGCACACTAAGTTCTTTGCTAGGCGCTGAGGATACAGCAGCAAGCAAGACAACACGGTCCCTCCTCCTGAGGGTTACACTAGAATGGCATGTGAGCAATGTAAAGTAAGTAAGTAAACACATACAGGATCATTCACAATCATAAGCCACATGCCATGAAGATAGAACAAGTTGAAACCATATGCAGCCTTCCAAGCCCCTTGTTGTCCCTGCTTCCCCTTGTGGAATGGGCAGTTTCTGGGACAGCACATTAAAAAACATGAGCTTCAGGCAAAGAAACTGCTTGAGGCCAGGTGCGGTGGCTCATGCCTGTAATCCCAGCACTTTGGGAGGCTGAGGCAGGTGGATGACAAAGTCAAGAGATAGAGACCATCCTGGCCAACATGGTGAAACCCCTTCTCTATTAAAAATACAAAAATTAGCTGGGCATGGTGGAGGGCACCCGTAGTCCCAGCCACTTGGGAAGCTGAGGCAGGAGAATCACAGGAACCCGGGAGGCAGAGGTTGCAGTGAGCCAAGATCGCACCATTGCACTCCAGCCTGGGCAACAGAGTGAGACTCCATCACAAAAAAAAAAAAAAAAAAAAAAAAAAAAAAAAAAAAAGAAAGAAAGAAAGAAACTGCTTGATTGTCCCTTTCCTTGGGAAGAGAAATGACCTTGAGTGAGGTCCTTGGTTATTTCAGAGGATGAGGTTGTTATCCAGCCTTGCTAGAGGCTTACACAGAGTCCATGGTCAGCTCTTCAGATCTGAAGAGCCCTAGCCATGGGCCACATTCCACGCCAAAGCCTGGCCTCGAGATGTCAAGCCCCAGAGTCAGGAAAACGATCTGCCACGCCCCTCACAGGGCCCCTCAGACTGAAGCCATATGCAGGAGTCCTCCCAGTGAGAAGCTAGGATCATCCAGTTGTGGAGACACATGGCCCGGTAGCCCTGCTGTCTCCTGCCCCAGGCCTCACCAAGGTGTTTGGAAGTGAGAGCTGCTAACATTGGGATATGGCAAGAGTCTCCATCAGAGGAGTGGCGGGGGGGTGACCCTTCCTCAGCTGAGGTCTCACTACAAGTCTCATCCACACCAGTTATACTAAGGATAAAATGCTTCCCAGCCACACTCAGCTGTAATCCTGGTCACATCAATGTGACCCCAGACTGACCACAACCATGGCCACAGACTGATCCTGAAACTGACTCAGATTGATTCCAGTCCCAGCCAAGACTAACCTCTGATACTGTCCACAAAACTGACCTTGTCCAAAGACTAACCCTACCCTGACTTCAAAACTCACTCTGACTCAGACCACATACTGACTTCTGACCTCTGAACAGGGTTAGTGGAATGTACCATGCCGTCACAAGCCTCACAGGGCCCACAGGTGTCAGTCTGGCTCTACTTGAGTGACAGCCACATGTGACAGAAAAAAGGAGGATCTGTCCTGTGCAAATCCAGGGCCACCTGCAGCAAGCAGGCTCCCAGGCAAGAGGGCTTCGAAGCAGCATGCAGAACACTGGAAGGAGCCAGGCAGTTGCCCTGCACACCAGCTCACTGGCCTGTTGACCTTTGCAGCGCAGTTCCCCGCCGGGCATGCCTGCTTCTCCTCTCTGCTTACTCTAATCCTTCCTGCAGTCTCACCCACCCTAGGAAGCTAATCTGACAGCTCCACTTAGGTTTTCAAATATCTCTGAAATGGGCAGGAAAACCTTCTAAGAGGGTCACTGAAGAGTATCTTTCTTCAACCTCTCAATCCAAGAGTGGATGCAAGACCTGCCCCTTCCTTCCTCCAGCAAAACTCAGTGGAGACCAGCCTGGAGTTTTTAAAATAAAGTTTCACTGTTTTCTTGCATACATCATTGCTGGGGAGAAGTCTGGTGTCAATTTGACTTGGATTTCCTTTCGTAGGTCATCTGTTCTCTCTCTCTCTAAATAAGTCAGGAAGAAATGGGTTTGACACTAAAGGATCAAAGAGAGGCTCATCCCTTGGGACAAAGCGGGTATGGACATTGAAGTGGGAGTCTGGTTGAGGGTTCCGTGGTCATGCCATCCCCCACACTCTCCACTGCCCCTCTGCTCCAAGCACCACTCGTTCTTCCCACTTCCATATTCCAGAGCCTCCAAGTCACTGAGAACCAGGATGCTCTTCATTCACAGTCCCTATTCTCTGAGCTCTGGACTCCCCTCTTTCATGCCAGGGGCCATTCCCCATTCCTGCCTGGCTGGCCAGGGGACCTTGCACATATGAGTACCTCTTATGCAGAACATGTGAATAATTGTATCCATGCATGTGGATGTGCATACATGTGGATATGAGTGTGTATGTGATCACGTTTCCATGGGTGCATGGATATGCCTGTCCATGAACATGGATGGGAGAGTATGTGGAAGGCACCTGTATGTATGTGAATGTTTGGTATGCATGTAGACAGGCATGAAGCATGTGGGTATTTGTGGATGTGTTATGTGCCTGGGTGTGTCTATATGTGTGCATCTGGGTACATGTGTACGTTTTTTAGAGGATGTTCCTCTTCCATCCCTGAGCAGCAGTGTTCTCCTTGCGGGAGGCTCCCTGCAGTGCACCCTCACCTGTATTTCCTACATACTCCTCAGACTGGATGTGGCAGATTCTCAGCAAAGCTTCAGGGCTTGGGCCCAGTGGGACAAGTTCCCAGGCCTCCAATGTCTGGACAATAGCCTTGACAGAGCCAGAAGCCTGTCAGAAGCTCAGTGCCCATGGGTGGCCTAGAGGAATGAGAATATCAGAAGTCCTTGGGGTGGCTTTGTGCCTCAAAGTTGTTACCCCAATGCCAAATCCAAGTTCAAGGGTCAGTTACTGCCAGTATATGCCACCTGCAGCTACAATCCTGCCCCCCAGGCCCCAAGACTGCCATTATGCAAAGTACTAGCTCAGGCCCCCACCTACTGCCCATATCACTAACTCCAAGGTCCACCAGCCCCCTCCACCCTCCACGCACACCCTTGCAGAGAACAGGAAGAGACAGCCCATGTGTCTTTTACCCCCAGAAAGTTAAAGCTTCCCACAGCTGGGATTCTCAGCAAGCCTGAGGGATAAAACCAAAGAGCACTGATGGACAGATCCTGCATCCCTCCCTCTCAGCCCTGCCCTCCTGTGAAGCAAAATCAGAGGCTTCAGAAATTGCTTGGGGATCTACCCCACCCTGAAGGTTAAGAGAGATTTTTTTAGTTTTAATTTTTTTGAGATGAAGTTTCGCTCTTGTTGCCCAGTCTGGAGGGCAGTGGTGCGATCTCAGCTCCCCGCAACCTCTGCTTCCCACGTTCAAGCGATTCTCCTACCATAGCCTCCAAGTAGCTGAGATTACAGGCATGTGCCACCATGCCTGGCTAATTTTGTATTTTTAGTAGAGATGGGGTTTCACCATGTCGGTCAGGCTGGTCTTGAACTCCTGACCTCAGGTGATCGGCCTCCCAAAGTGCTAGGATTACAGGCGTGAGTCACCACCCCGGCCTAAGAGAGATTTTTGGAGGGTAAACTGACTCCCTCTAGCTGGCTCTCAAGCTCTGGAAGGAGTCTAGGACCTCAGCACACAGGCTCACACACTGATCCACACTATCCTTCCTCCAGGTGGAGGGAGAAGCAGAAAGTGAGGCATCCTGAGAGAGCTGTGAGGCATCCTGAGAGGGTTGTGAGACATCTTGGAAGGGCTGTGAGGCATCCTGGGAGGGCTGAGGCATCCAGGGAGAACTGTAAGGCATTCTTGGATGGTTGCAAGGCATTCTGGGAGGGTTGTAAGGTATCCTAAGAGGGCTGTGAGCCATCTTGGAAGGGCCATGAGGCATCCTGAGAGGGTCGTGAGGCATTCTGGGAGGGCCGTGAGGCATCCTGGGAAGGCCGTGAGGCATCCTGGGAAGGCCATGAAGCATCCTGGGAAGGCCATGAAGCATCCTGGGAGAAGCATGTGATTTGGGTCTGGTTCTAGCTGAACTTCTTGTTAGCTTTATGACCTCTGGCAGGCTCTTTTGTTTTCTTATATACAGTGATGAAATCATTTGAAATCCAAATTGGAGCACTCTTGAGAGTAAAGGGGGGGCAGTATTAATAATTATATTATAATTAATAATACCCAGAGAATAGGTATCAAATCCAAATGTTAGAGGAAATGGAACATGTGATCACCCTGTGTCATCTAGAGTAATAATGATGATGATGACAGTAAAGGACTTCCAAAAGGAAGATCCCTGGTAGATTTTCAGGCATTTCTATTTGGCCTGGAACCAGGGCCTGAGCAAGAAGGGAGGGAGAAATAGCTGCAGATACTCCCTGTACCTTTCCAACATGGGCAGCCTGCCTCCCAGCTCCTCTGCCCCAAGGCCTTCTGCCCTCTCCCTGCCCTGCTCACCTCCACGTGCCCCAACTCTACAACAGTGCTGATGCCTTTAGCAGTAGCCTACGTTTATCTCCAAGGGAGTGCGAGTTCAAAGATCAGATAAATTTTCTGGCAGACATGGGCTGATGGCAGACTGCCAGAGGTAGGAATGGCCCTGAAGGCGTGAGGTCAGTCGGGTTATTTTGATTTCTCCATATGGAGTGAGGGGATCTTGGGAAAGAAAAATCTACAGTGTGGAGGGAGAGAGACTCAGTCTCTGATGAGCTGTACTTGGCTTTGCCATCAAGCTTGGAACAGGAGAGGGAGAAGAAAGAAGCCGCAGGGCAAAGAGCTGGAAAGGCAGGGAAGAGAAGGAGCTGGAGAAAAACAAACCTGGAGAACCTATTTTAAAAGTCATTCTTTTTGGTTCCAGCTGTCCCCTACCACGGCCCAAAGCCCAGGCATTGGGCCACAGGGTGTGGTGACAAGGTGTGTGTGGTCAGTGATGGGAAACCCTTAGACATCCAGAGCTGCTGGGGAAAAGCCAGGTGGAAGTGAGGGGGTGGGCAGGGCCAGGCAGAGGTCACCACAGCCAGTCCCCTGTCTCACCACCCTTGAATGTGCCTTAGATTTTTGCCTTAGACTTCAAACTTTTTGATAGTGATACACATTATATGCCACAACCCAGAATACACACAGTTTTCCTCCAAAATACTTGCCCTTATTAAGTCAATGCATCCTATATTTTTAATTCTACTCTATTTTTTTAATGCTGATTGTAACACGGCATTGCTTTCACAACCCAGTATATGACATGTGGTTCTGAAAAATCACTACTCCAGACTAGTACTTCTCAAACCTTAACATGCCTGCCGAAAAATCACCTGGGAGCTTGTTAAATGCATATTCTGGCCAACTTGACTGGAATGGGACGTGAGACATTGCACATCTAACAAGCTCCCAAGTGATATCCCTGCTGCTGGTCCTCAGATCCTGGAGTAAAAAGGCCCTGGACCACATTTCCTGGATGGTACCAGTTTCAGCAAAGTGTTTTGAGGATCATGCATGAAAAGTCAAAGGGGAAGATGGAGAGTTATCCCCCAGGGGCTGTCCATCACTCAACCTCCAGGCAGGATACAACTGAAATGCAGCAAAGACATGGTGGCATATGATGGTAAAGAGCTGCCTCCAGGGATCCAGGTCAGCTGCTATGATCTTGGGGACAAGTGAGGATACAGTGCAGTGACCAGTCAGCATTAGGAACCTCACACAAAAACAACCTAATCAGAAGACAACATCCTCAACTCTCCAGAGGTTTCAATCTAGTTGTATGCAGATATGATACACCCACTCATGATGAATAGACAGCACATCTTCCCAGGTACAAGACCATGTATTAAGAAACACTGGTGTTCTCAACGGTTTCTCAAGAAGGTTGATTCTAGAAGGGGGTGCAGAAGTGACTACATAAAACTGGTGAGATCCGCTGATGACAGGAACTTAGGTACAAGGCTGAGGACCTAATATTGGCACAGTTAGACAGTAGAGAGCTATTGTAGGCTCATGAGCAGCAGGAGCATGACATGGCCTGAGTTGGCCAAGATGTGTGCGATGGCCAAGGAGGAGCTTGGATCTGGGCCCAGGGGCCAGACTAGCCACGGAGTTATTCTGCAGAGGTAGAACACGGAGGGGGTGAGGAGGCTAACTTCTTCATCCTGATTGAAAATATCACAAACTGAGGTTACTCAGTCGAGATCTAGCATTAACCAAGAATAGCTCTCTGGTTACTGTCCTGTTCTCAGGGAGAACAGTAATGTTGATCCCATCTGTAAGGTCCTCAAGTTAGAAAAAGTTATGCAGGAATTGATTAGGGAAGCAGGTCCTGAACAGAGCTCCAGAAAACACTGGCTCTGCAAGGTGATCAACCAGAAGTGAATTCCAAGGCAAAATATGTTTGAGAAGCACAGCATGGTATTGATCTCCTCCTGTCTTATTCACAGTGAAAGGTTCTGAGAACACCTGCAGTCAAGAATTCTGTTTGGTTTGTTTGAATTCATCCTTTCCCAAACTTAATCAACCATGGAAGTCTTTTCTTTCATTTTTAAACCATTGTTATAGACTGAATTGCGCCCCCCACCATCTGAATTTATATGCTGAAGTTCTAACACCCAATGCGACTGTATTTAGATATATAGAGTTTAAGACAGTAATTAAGGTTAGATGAAGTACAGGGTGGGACCCTGATCCCATAGAGACTGGTGTCCTCATAAGAGAAAGAGACACCAGAGCTCTCTCTTTCTCTCTGGGTACACACACAGAGGAAAGGCCATGTGAAGACACAGCAGGAAGGCGGCTGTCTAATAGCCGGGAAGAAAGATCCACCAAAAACCAACCCTGACAGTACCCTGATCTTGGACTTCTATTCTCCAGAACTATGAAAAATAAATTTCTGTTGTTTTAGCCATCCAGTCTGTGGTATTCTGTTATGTTTGCCTGAACAGACTAACACACATGTCTATAGCAAGAAGTGACCCAAAGTCACACAACAGCACAGAGCTGGGCACACAAAATTCAAACTCAGCTCCAACTGAATCAGAAAACATCTTCAACTCTCCAGAGGTTTCAATCTAGTTGTGTGCATATATGATATACCCACTCATGATGAATAGACAGCACATCTTCCCAGGCACAAAACCATGTATTAAACACTGGTGCTCTCAAAGGTTCTCAGAGAAGGTTGATTCTAGAAGGGGGTGCAGAAGTGACTACATAAAACTGGTGAGATCCGCTGATGACAGGAACTTAGGTACAAGGCTGAGGACCTAATATTGGCACAGTTAGACAGTAGAGAGCTATTGTAGGCTCATGAGCAGCAGGATCATGACATGGCCTGAGTTGGCCAAGGTGTGTGCGATGGCCAAGGAGGAGCTTGGATCTGGGAGGCCCAGGGGCCAGACTAGCCACGGAGTTATTCTGCAGAGGTAGAACACGGAGCGGGTGAGGAGGCTAACTTCTCCATCCTGCCCCAGTCTCTGTCCCCATGATCTTGCCACCTGGGGTAGGAATGTATGGCCCTCAGTTGGATTTTTCAGGCCTTGACATCTGGTCCTGGCAGCCAGCCCCTCCCAGAGTCTTGCTGGGGAAACACAATGAGGGGTGGAAGGTGGATAGAAAACTCTTTCAGATCACACTCACACACACACACACACACACATACAAACACACACCCAGGATGGCTATTGGGGCTCTCTGCTCTGCTCCTCTGCTCCCTGTATATGAGAGAACCCCAGCTCATTGCTGTTACTTCCATGTGTCCTCCCCAGGCCAACTCATTCAGCTCAGATTTGTCATCACATGAGAGGCAGGAGAATGGCCTAAGCCAGGCTCAAGAGAGACTGCCTGTGACATCAACCAGGCCACCATCTGCCCCTCAAAAGATGCTCAGTTGGTCCTCTCCGGACAATGAGTCCCCAGTGTGGGGAGTCCTGAGGCTCTTCAAGGTGCTTTGGGGGATGAAGGAGTGCTGAAGGCCAGGTACCCCAGCATTAGCCTCCTCACCATCACTCCCATCCAAACCAGACCTAAACCAGCTTAGGTCTCCTTTCACTTGTTTTAATAAATTGGGGTCCTCAGACATTTACTTAGTGAAAAAGATCTAAAACTCAAAAAATTATCATCCTAGGGCTTGGGGGAGCAGAGGTGCTGAGCAGAAGTTGATACTTCCATCCTTCCAGGCAGGGATCAGAACTATGAGAGGAGAGGCCCTGTCATTCTCTACGTCATGCTCAGTTACGTGAGCTAAGCAGTTTTTCCATTTTACACTACACACACTGAATATGCAAGAAATAAACTGCCTTGCCTGGCCCTGGCCACATAACCAGAATCTCCCATCTCCCCCAGGAGGGGGGACAGCAATTCCAGGCCCCAGGGCCACTACTGCCCTACTCCAAGGAGTAGCATGCACAGTGTGTGCTCTAAGGAGGCAACCGGGCACGGGGACATGGAGCAGAGATGATAGGACTTGGGATCCTGCCACTGCCAGCCTCTTACAACTCATGTGAACTCGTGTGAGCTGTTCAACTATTCTATTTCTTGTCTGTGAAAGGGGGACAGGTAATAGTACCTATCTCATAGGGTTAGACTGAGGATTAAGTGACGATATTTGCAAGCACTTGTAACAGTGCCTGTCTCCTCATAAGCACTCCTCCCACATGAGTGTTCAATTCATTCATTCATTTGAGTCCGTGTGACTGGTGCCCAGGAGTTGGTGCAACTTAGTGGACCAGGAAAGAGGACAGCCACTAGGGACAAGAGAGTTCAAGCCTGGGTCAAGACCTTGGATTTGCACCCTCTCTCTGACATTCACTGAATGATGATTTGGGCCGGCAAGTCCTCCAGGAATTGCCCCACATCAGGGAAGCCTACAGAGATAAGAGCCACAGCTTCTTCAGCCCTCTTTTTGAGCTCTCTGATGTCCCTCACAGACCCTCCTTGTCCTCTTCCCACACGCAGATAGCAAACACTCTAAGCTCGGAGCAGGTTCTCTCAAGGGGGCCCTGCAGTGAGGGCCCAGGCCTGGAGAGACACTGGCTTTCCTGGCTATGGCTGGAGGGGGCATCTGACTTCTTGTCTTCTGTGCTGTGGCCACAACTCACTTCCCAGACTTCCCTGCAAGGTCCCATGTGGCCAGGGCTGAGGAGACACTTCTCCTGCAGCCCCCAACCTCCCTCAGAGGAAGGTTCTACATCTCTTCTGGCCCCTGCTGTTATAGGCCACAGGGAGGGGCTGCCATTTGGGGGCCCTGACTGGAGACTTCGATGTCTTCCAGGTGTGGGGAGGCCCAGCTGGATGGGCAGGTGCGGAGAGGGCCAGGGCAGCTGCAAGTGTCTGAAAGGCATTCGGACAGCTAATGAGTACAGGACCTAATTAAAAGATTGGAGGAGAATCTGAGTCCAAGCCACGTGGAGCAGGAAATGTGAACCAGGGGCCCGCCGGAGCCTGGGTTTGGTAGGGTAGGAGGAGGGCTTGGCTGAGGAGCTCGGGCCAAGCGGGGACACGAATACGGCCCTGACCCTGCATTCCCAGCCCCTCCTCTTCCTTCAGGACCTCAATCATGTGGATTCTAAAATGGCTGGGGACCTTGACACCATGCCACTACTCTCTGCAGAGACAATGGGCTCTGGGCTGAGGGCTGGAGAGAGAGGCAGGGGTGAAGAGTGGGATGGACCTGGCCCACTCCAGGCCTAGCCCAGTTCAGCCTGTTTCCAGGACAGACATTCAGGTTAGCGCTGCAGTCAGCCAAGTCCTATCAGGACAGGGGCCTTTGCTGCCTTTGCTGCGACCCAGGGACTCCACAGCTTCTAAATTAAGATCTCCAGTTGAGACCACTTCCCCATGGTGTTTCTGAGGGCTGGAGACGGGTGGATGGGGAGTGCTGAAGTGGAAGCTAAGCAGGGTCATTAACCTGATAGCCCCTGAACCCCATGAAAGGGGCCAAGCAAGGACACGTCTCCACTACTGTCACCCCATCCCGCCATCAGCACCATCGCCGTCACACCATCACCACCACCGCCATCCTCCACATCACTGTCATCACCGCCGTCACCTCCCAGTGCTGGTCACCAGCCAGCAGTGCCCTGAAGAATGTCCCCTCTGTTGGCTCCCACCTCACCCCTCCCCGCAGGCTGCATGCCCCCTCCTGCTACGGGCCAGCAGACCCCGGCTTCCTCGTATACAGTCCAGACCCAAACATATGCTCCATCCTCACCTCACTCCGACCAGGGTCCTGGACAGGGATCTTCTGACCCTCGAGGGCTCAGGGGAAGACCAGGGCAGTGTCCACACACGGGAGCTTCCACTGGGACGCACACAGGAGCACACACACCAGAGAAACCTGACTCTCGGTTCCACCCTCCCAAAGGCCTCTGTGTAGCCTAAACCTGGAATTCCCCTCAGTCTGGGTGGACGGATGCCCTGTAGTGGACCTATTTCCAGATAACGAGCTCAGGACCCCAGAGGTCTGGTGAGGGTCTTCCCAGGCCCTCCCCACATGCTCCCTCCCACCCCACCGCCTTCCTCCCAGTGTCCCTGCCCCTCACCACCCCTTCCCATCTGCTCCCAATCACTGCAGCTGACATCTCCCAGCATGCCTTTCCCCTCCTGTCCCCGAGGGAAGGCTGGGGAACACGACGCCCCTGATTCTGGTCCCTGACTCAGGGTGTTAACGAGGAACAGGTTTTCACCCCAGCTGTGGGCTGGGCCCTGAGAAAGGAGTTTCCTCTCTCCTGCCTTCTCCTTTATTCTTCAAATGGCCCAATTTCCCCAACAGATGCAGGGGGATGAGAGGAGAGAGGCAGGTGGGGAAAATGAAAGCTGCTTTCTGGAGTGGAGGTGACAGGGAGGAGAGGAGAAGGCAGAGGAAGAAAAGTGGGTGAGTGCGAGGTGCCTCAGTCCTGAGGTGAGAGGGAGAGGAGGTCATGCAGAGGCCAGACCCATAGACCAGGGTGGGGGAGGGAAAGCGGGGTCCTAGGAGAGAGCCAGACTCCGGGGTCCCTCCACCCCGCCCACAGCTCCTTGGCCCTCAGCCTCAGCTACCTCACCAGGACAGCCTGATCCCATCCCCTCATTCCACAGGTCTTGGGGCAGGTGTCTTCCTAGGGACTCCCCAGCCTGCCTGTCCCAGAGGCAGCCTCTGCCACCCTGCAGGGCACAGGGACCACCTGCTTGCCCAGATCTCCCTTCCTCCCCAAGGGCAGGAGCAGTCTCATGATCAGTCCTCCTGGCACAGCCTTTGGGGCTTAGCACACACTCAGTACATATTTGCTGATTGAATAAATGAATGAAGTAATGACATGCATGCCAGTGGGCAGCAAAAGAAAGAGTGGAGCTCTGCTTTCTGCTCCCCACTGTGTGGCTCCCGCCGCCTGTGTCCTCAGGGGTGGACTGGATTCTACAAGGGAAAGTGGGGGCCCTGCCATCTCCCCATATGGAAGGCTCTGAGGGCTATGGCTGAAAGGAGCACACAGAAACTGCTCTTCCAGGGCAGAGAAGGCAAACACAGCTGTGAGGGCTGCAAATGGTGTGGAGACATCTGGAGGGATTGAGCTGAGCCCCGAAGTCAGCAGCCAGGTTGGGGAAGAAAGGGAAGGGCTCTTCCTCCCCCGAGGAGGTTGGCATGTGGTCCACCCAGCTCTAGGTGTGCACCAAGGGCAGGGGTGTCTCTGCCCTTGATTTCCAGGAAGGAGAAACTCCACACATGCCTGGATTTCTGGTGCAGGATGCATTACCGGGTGGGGCCACCCAGAAGCCCCACTCCGTGTCTGACTGCCTTTCCTTCTGCTGCCTGACCTGCAGAGGTGCCATTCCGAGGGGCAGGCAAGGCCAGGGAGTATGGAAGCAAGGCCCCTGCTGCTGCCCTCCATCCTTCTGTTCCGACATACATCCCCCAACTCGGCCGCTGTGGCCACAATGGCAGGCTCCTGAGGAAGGATGTTGCATCCTGGAGCTCACTCTGCTACCTCACGCACAGTGAACGTAACACCAACAGAGCTGAGTCTTGAGCCAGGTGGGGACAGTGCCCAGAGTGCCTGGTTAAGGGACACTATCTGCTGAGAAGGCAGGCCTGGGGGCACCCGATGGCAGAGGTCCCCAGTTCTACCTCACCTGGATGCATATAGTCATTCTGCAAAAGTTAAAAAGTGTTCCCAGCCCCAGACTGAGCCCTCACCTTGGTTCCCAAAGGCATTCTCTCTACCATCTCTCCATCCCCGCTCCTGTCCTCCTCAACAGTCCCCCACACTCCTGGTGAAAGGACTCTTCCTGTTTCCCCACAGAAAGTTCCCTGCACACTATGAGCCTCACAGTCAGGGCAAACAAGCCCCATGGCCCCCATCAAGCATGGTCCAACCACTTCTCCAGGCATCCCTCTCCCAGCCTTCACTGGGGATTGGGTGGTTGGTGGACTGGCTGGGGCCAGCTCAGGGTAGGCAGCAGCCCCCAGGCCTTTCCAGGGGCTGAGCAGCACAGTGGCCCTGGCCCCTGACCACGATTTAATTTGCTTCTCACAGACCACACAGGGGTGCTGCTTCCTCAAGATGCTGCCCAGGATTCTACAAGGGAAAGACCCTGAGATGCTTCCCCAAGGCTTGGCTGCTCTTACCTGGGGTGACAGCTGCTGGCTACCCTTGCCAAGACAAAGGGAGGTACAAGAGGCAAGCCAGCAGCCATAGCAGGGCTCTGGATGGATGGAGGGTTGGCCCCAGGGTGGAGCCCTCACACTCATGCAGGGAGAGCTGGCTCCAGCGCCCTGCCTTGCCTGCCTCTCACCTTTGCACTGTAGCTCCTCACAGGGCAGGGCAGCCTGTCATCTACCAAAGAGGCCTCTCCTCACCATTTCTAATGTGGGTGCCTCTTGGGGGTCCTTCTATACCAACAGCCTTGAGAGGGCAATGTACGCCCGAAGAAGTGGCAGGCTTATGGACAGGCAGAGACAGTCTCAGGGTTCCAACCCTCCTGTCACCTCCTCCAGGAAGCCTCCCTTCATGGGGAACTGCCTCCCATGTTCCAGGGTCCCTTGGCCCTCAAGGCTTCCAGAGGAGCTGCTGCCATCCCACTTGCTCTTTCTATGGCTGCAGAGGCAGATGCCCCGCATTCAGTCACCAATCACTTTCCGCTGCACAGGACCCCAGGGAGGCCCCTCACTCCCACCCACTCCCAGGAAGTTCAGTGGATCCTGGGGTTCACGCAGGGGTCCTAGTCCCCTGGACCTGCTGCACTCCTGGCCTCTATTACAAGGTGCACCCCAGCCCCGGGCATGCAGGATCCCAGCCAGCACACTGCTCTCCCAGGAAAATGCCCGCCCCTGCTGTTTTAGGGCTGCCACCCTCAGGAGCATCCAAGCTCTACCATGCTCCCTGGGTCCTCTGAAAAGTCCTTCTCATCCTCCCAGGATCCCCTCACAAGCCAGCGTGCACCCGTACCCCAGGACCCACACACCTGCCTTCCTCTGTGCCAGGGTCTGGCCCTAGCTCTTCCTCCTTGGCAGCTCACTCATAAGGGTCTGTGTCTACCCAGGGCCCCATGTCCTGCCCTTGGTCAGACTCACCCATGCCCTGAATGGCCTCAAGTCTCAGCAAAGATTAACCCTGCTACACATGTGCACATGTGTCTGTCTGGTCTTTGCCATGCGTCCTAAGGGCCCCCAAAGACAGGGCCAGTATCTCCACCATTTGACTGTGGGCTCAGTAAAGGTTCTGTCTTCCCCATCAGAATACATGTTTGCCAAAGGCACTGGCCATGCCTTTCTACCAATCTCCGAGCTCTCCAAGGCAGGGGCTGTCTCTCCATCAGAACTGAGGCTCCCTGAGAACACAGATGGGGTCTCCTACATAGGCCTGGGGGCTCACAAGGGGCAGAGGCCGTGAGTGCCCCATCAGTGTGCATTCTAAGGGCAGCCATGCCTTTTCCTCCAATCTAAGGGCTCCCTGAAGGAGACCATATGCTCTCGCATCAGACTCGGGGCTCTGTGGAGGCAGGGACTGTGTCTCCCTCATCAGACTCGTGGTTCCTAATGGAGCAGGCCTCCCTACATCATTCATAGGGCCAGGTACAAAACACAAATGTGCCTTTTTCCAAAATTACTAGGAATGTCAAGGTGGTGATAGCAGGGCATTAAGCCAGGCGTGGGGCCCTTCTGAGCGTGGGGCCCTGTATGACTGTGTAAATCACATGCCCGTGGAGCTGGCCCTCTATGGAAGGGACTGAGCCTCCCTTGTAAGATGAGGTGGCAGGTGAGGAACTCAGAGGCCAGGTGGGCACAAAGCCAAAGGGAATGGGAAGAGGCCTGGAGGTTAGCAGGGCAGACCCCAGACCCCGGGGAGGGACATACAAGGTCACCTCCCCAAACAATAGGGCATTCATGAGCAGCCTGGCTCCGAAGTAGGGCCCTGACGCCAGGTCCCAACGCCAAGTTCGGCCCTGTAATTCGTGCTCCACTCCCTGAGCCGAGCACTGGCAGGGACTCAAGTAGGAGAAAGTTGATGCTGCGGAGGTGGCCGCAGTGGAAACATCTATTTTTACCCTGGCAGGCGTGGAGACAGGTCAGTGGTGGCTTTGAGTGAATCTCAGTGCAGCCACAGAAGGCCTAGGCTGGGACAGCCATGAGGGAGCAGGGGGTGAGGGACAGCCCAGACCAGCAGAGGGCCACCCAGGCAGCCCCTGTGCAGTACCAGGTCAGGCCAGCCTCAGACCAAGGAGCAAGTCAGGGCATCCCTGGAAGGGGCCACAGTAGGGCCGTCACATTTCTCCCGGGCTCTGCCCCTGACACTCACTTCTGTCCCTGCTTTGTGAACAATGTCAGCTCGGGAGAGGTGGAGATGCATGGAGCCCTTCCCCAACCATTCCTAGTCAAGCCCCTCCCCCCCCACCTCCCCCGGGTTCCTGGATATGCCCTAGGCCATTAGAGTTGGAGAATGGAGAAAGCAGAGGGAGGAAGAGAGGGTCTCATCTCACCTGCGCTGAGGTGGGGAGATCTGCTCAGTGACACTTATCCAGGGAGGTCATTGCTAAAGTCAGTGAGTGAATACAGAGTGGGGACATTCAGGCCCTGAGAGAGCCTGGCACACTGGTTAGGAGGCTCCTACCCAGCTCTCGGGTAAGGCCGGCTTTTCCTCAGTCCTTACCTCCAGCAGCCAGCACTTGAAGGCCCCACCTGTACCCCCCTGCAGGTGGAACATGGGGTGCTGAGGGGTTTACATTACATAAACCCAACCATGCTCATCAGGACAATTTGTGTCTCCCCCTGAGAAACCAAAACTCAATGCCTTCTTGCACAGGACCAGGCAGGGATCCTAGCCACGAGCCCAGGGTCCTGGATTCTTCTGGTCTACCAGAGGGAGTAGCTTGGGGTGGGGGGCGGGGCGGGCAGAAATGCCCCCAGCCCAGTCACCTCTCTACCCTGCTGGGCAGGCAACCAACCCCTCTGGCAGCCAGCTAAAAGACTAAAGCAGAGTCCCCTGCCCTGGGGTCCACCTCCAAGGCAGCCTGGAGAGCTGATGGAGAAGGGCACCTGCCTTCGAGGGGCAGTTTAACATCCCCACTCTGGGAAGCTCCCTCCCCGTTTAAGGACAGTCTGCAGTCCTCAGGACCGCCAGAGCTGCCACCAAGGCTTCTGGGCCGGCTCCTCAGCCACTCATCCTGATTCATCGCCTCCTTGGCATACTGCAAACACTCCTATCCAGTTCAAAGCACTTATTAGCTAGTGTGCTCCCAAGGCCAATTTGCCCTCCTTTCTCCCTGTCCAAGTCCCCTTCCTTTGGGGCTGATGAATGAACAATTGCCCTCCCCAGGCGAGAAGGCTGAGGTCAGAGATCTTTGGGGCAGGAGCTACCCTGGAGGACTGGGTGGGGGTGGAGAGCCAAGAACTGTCCATCCACACATGGCTGCAGAGTCATGTCCAACACAGCCCTGGGTTGGGGGTGACACCTACATCGTTGTCCTTGAAGACAGGGTCCTTAGAGGTGTGCAGTGCGCTGCCAGCTTCTGAGGAGTGACAGGCAGAGCTGGACTCCCCAGGGGCATCACTCACTTTGTATAGGTCTTCTGAGCAGCCCTGAGGCTATTCCCTAACAAGTCCTGCCTGTTCTATGGGGCCTCCCCGATTAGGGTCTCACTCATAAACCACAGAGGTCTGAGCTTCTATGGAAGTAAGGAAGGGCCATGCCCCAGCCCCAGCTGGGGAGGAGGAAAGGGGGCTGCAGACAAATGGTTTTTACACTTTCAGTTAATGAGGGTCAGGCAGGGGCACCCACTGGCAGGAGGGAATAAATGAGAGAAAAATTGAGATGGGGATAGAGGAGAAGGAGGGGTGAGGGCTCTGAATGCGGGAGGTAAGCAGGATGCTTAGTCATAAAAACCTCTTACAGATGCACACTCACACAAAGACACACATCAGCCTGCTCAGGCTTCCTGAGCCCCGCTGTGTGCCCAGCCTGGGGCTGGAGGCTGTGAAGCGGTGACCTCCGGACACACTGAGAGCAAACCTCCACTGGTGAAAAGTCTGAACACAGTCTCCTCTAGATGCTGATTTATCTCAGCACATAGTCTATCACAGACAACAATCAGGACTTAATACGTCAAGGCAGGCTCTAGGTCTAGGATGAGGGCCACTGCCACAGGTGACCCATGCAAGTCCTTCGGGTAGTTCGGCGGTGTCACTGACTTCTTGGCAGATCTGATTATGTCCTTGCTGTTTTTCAGGCTGGAGTGCAATGCTGCAATCTCAGCTCACTGCAACCTCTGCCTCCTGGATTCAAGTGATTCTCTTGCCTCAGCCTTCCAAGTAGCTGGAATTATAAGCGCCCGCCACCACGCCCGGTTAATTTTTGTATTTTTAGTACAGATGGGGTTTCACCATGTTGGCCAGGCTGATCTTGAACTCCTGACCTCCAGTGATCCGCCCACCTTGGCCTCCCAAAGTGCTGGGATTACAGGCATGGGCCACTGCACCTGGGAGATTCCTAATGCAGCTTCTCTTGCATGCAGCGGTGGACGCATGGGTTAGCTGTGCCCTCGTTTCTACTTCGCATGGTTAGCTTATCTTCCATCCACCATTCTCCCCTGTTTGCATGGTTAGCTTAATTTCAATCAGAGTAGTTCCATGGCAGGAATTGTCTTAAGCTGTATCTCCATTTCCATGAGGGTTACTTTAGTTAAAACCAGAATGTGCAATCTGTAAATTCCCTTAACTAACCAGGTTCACACCAAGAGCTAAGACACAAAAAGCCATACACCAAAAGCTGAAAAACAAGGGTGGCCACCACAACCTTCCCTCAGAACTCCTCCACACTTAGCATAGAGCACATGACCATCAGTCATATGGCATGAGTAGGGTCCAAGGTCTATCCAACCATCATCTATTAAGAAACAGTAACAGATTTGATTTGTAAATGTTTTCTTCCCATACCCCAGGGAAGTGTTGTGCACCTGCCAGGGAGACATTTAGAGACCATCCCTGGGGAGGCACAGAAATGAAGATGCTTTACATCCCCTCAAAGACTTAGTCAAAGGTGGGAGAAGAAAATGTAAAAGAAGACTTGAAAACTGAGCATCTACCAGGTGCCACATTCCACATTCCTGGCATCCAGACCTCGCAGGATCTGAAGGAGCTCTGATGACCTGACCGCATTTGACTAGGGGGAGCAGGGACAGAACTGAACTGCCCCAGGCCTCACAGACGGCGGGAGAGAGAAGCCAGAGAGCTAGAGTCAAGTTCACATTATTCCTGTTAATGTGAGCAGCGGGTGGTAGGGCCCTGAGGAGACAGAAACCACAAAAGCAGGAGCTCCAAGCCTGCCCTGATGGAGAAATCAGAGGCGACCTCATAAAGAAGGCGAAGGAGGTTTTTCACCCTTGGTGACACTCAGACAACCTCCCTCATCCATGCTACATGTACGGATCCCTAGGGGCCTCACCTAACACCTAACACCTAGCACCTAACACTCCTCACCCACATCCCCACCCCTAGCCTTCCCACAATGCCTGCTGCAGATGAGGCATGTAATCCTGACCACTCTAGCCCTCCTGACTTCCCACTATCCCCCACTCCTGCCTACTGTGGGCAGGGGTGGTGAAGGTGCCTTGAGGCAGGACAGAAGGTCAGAGTGTCCTTCCTCTATAGCAGCACTGCTCGCAGGGAAAACAGTGTTTTCTTATCTCCTCAGTCTTTCCAGTGATTCAACTTTTGCCTAGGGGTGTCTGAGAGACTTAAAAGATCCCTGCCTTAGACAAGGAAGCAGGGACTCCCCCACCTACCCCACACCCCATCAGGACCCGTGGCCTCCTGAGGCTTCTTATTCTGCCCCTGTGTCTCAGTGACGGCTTAGATGCTTCAAAACAGCCACCTAGGATGGCCATGGGAAAGCCCTGCAGACAAGATGCTCAAAAGGAAAGAAACAGGAAACTGCCTAAAATCCATCGGTAGGAGCCTGGCTAAATACACCATGGTTCCTCCAAGTGATCAATGACTATACGGCCATAAAATCATGCTATAGACGAACATGTAAACAAGGAGGGGTATCCACGGTGCAGTGCTTACAAACCACTCTGCACAGTGAGATCACATTTTTAAAAAAATACTGACATATATTTTATACTCACATGGAAAACTCTGGAGATACCCAGGTGCCAGCGGTGGTTCTTTCTGGGTAATGGGATTAGTGGCTGTTTTACACTTTTCCTTTTGCTAGCAGTTTTCTCCGTTTCTGTAATGAACATATATTACTTTTGTAATAAGACAAAAACCAATAAAAGCTATTTTTAAAAATAAAATAAATAGTCTTCCATGCCCATCTGGAAATAGTGTGCTGCCCTAATCGCCGGCAGGGGTTAGAGTGGGCAGTGAGGGGTGTGAACTCCAGAAGCATTTCCCAAGCCCAGGCTGGAGGCCAGGTGGCTAACCGTGGGAAAAAGATGGCCAAGGGGGCTCTGTGCTCGTCTTGCCGGCTCAACCTAGAGGGGGTGCCCGCTTTGGTCCTAGAAAGGGCCAAGCAGGGAGCAGATAGGAATGGGCAGAGACACCTTCCCTGGCCATAGTTTCAGATGAGCCACAGAGGGATGAGGGCCCCACTTCCAGGCAGAATAAACACCGTCAAGGCAAGCTCAGTTCTGCCTCAGGGCCTTGGCGCTTGCTGTGCCCCTACTGCAATGCTCTCCCCAGGGTTTTACACTGACTCACTCTTCTTTCTGCTTCTGCTTCACATTTCCAGAGGGCTTCTCTCCTCTCCAATCTAAAAAGCCTCATCAGTTTAGTTCCCACCATAGTGATTTTTTTTTTTCCGAGATGGAGACTTGCTCTGTTGCCCAAGCTAGAGTGCAGTGGCACAATCTTGGCTCACCTCTGCCTCCCGGATTTAAGCAATTTTCCTGCCTTAGCCTCCCAAGTAGCTGAGACTACAGGTATGAGCCACCATGCCCAGCTAATTTTTGCATTTTTAGTAGAGATGAGTTTTCACTATGTTGGCCAGGCTGGCCTTGAACTCCTGACCTCATGATCTGCCCGCCTCAGCTTCCCAAAGTGCTGGGATTACAGGCATGGACCACTGCACTGGCCATGATTTTTTTTTTAATCTCATCTTGTTTAATATTTCCTCCCAATGCCCCCTTATCGCTGCTTGAAATTGTTTCTCATCTGGCTCCCTGACTAGGAGTTTTTACAAGGGCAAGAAGTTTGTGCTTAGAACAGAGCCTGGGCACAGTAGTGGTTCAATAAGTATTTGTTGAGTGAATGAAAAATCATAAACTTCACGGTGCCAACATACCTCTACACACAATGGCCCCCCCCGCCTCCTGCCTCCACCCCTACCTACCAGGCGGGAGCTCTGGGTCCAGCCTGGAAGTCAGCAGATGTGAGATTGGTTGGGGCGGGGCGACTGTGCTGGGGGCAGTCAGGAGGTGGGGTAATGTGAAGAGAAAACATTCTGAGTCCACACGGCCAGTGTTGCCTTTCATTAGCAGCTGTGTGATCTCTCTGAGACTCAGTTTTCTCATCCCTAAAATGGGACTTAAAACAGCTATCTCTTACAGGTGAGGACTAAAGGTGACATCATGCCTAGCACAGTGTCTGACACACAGTTGGCACTCCCTCTCCAACCAGCCTGGAGGTGGGCCAGCCTCAAACTTCATCCTCAGCCCTGAGCGAGCTACCTCTAGGGGTGGGGAAAGGGCTAGCTTTTGCGAGCACACTGCTCCTGCTCCTACCCCCTCTCCCAAGCTCCCTTACCTGGCGCAGACAGGAGGGAAGGAGGGGATAGAGAGGAGGGCTCACCCTGGGTGAGGGCCCAGGAGCCTGGCCTGGCGGGATGTGTGTACAGGCACCTGGGGCAGCTGACTGGACAGAGTGTGGAGCCTCCCGCATGCAGAGGCCCCAGGGAAGGCAGGGATTGGGTGCTGCTCCGGGGCTGGCCACTCACACACCTCACCACCACCACATGAAAAACAACAGCAAATCAAATCTCCTCTGACTCATCTCTCCTCCTCAAAAACTGGCCTCCACCTGGCCTCCTGTGGGCGTGCTTATGTAATCAAGCAAGCCCAATTCAAAGACCCCAAGGGATTCTGTTAAAGTAACTAACTCCCCATCCTAGGTCTGACAGGAGAAGCGCCTCATTCCTAGCCTTGGGTGGACATGAATGCCCAACCACCCCCATCCCATGCAATAGGCCTCTCCAAGAAGAGGCTGGTCATGTCTCCCCTAGCAGGCCTCTTCAGCGACATTCTTGACAGAGGAGGGCTCCTAGCCTAAGCACACTTGCAGGCGAAGACCCCCGATTGTGTGGGTCCGAGGAAGGTGGATCCAGAGTATGTCCCCAGGGGGCAGATTCTCCTTAGCAGAGCTCAGAGAGGGGCATAGAAACCAAAATGCCAGCATGTGAATGCACAGCGGGAAACACAGCTTACATCAGCATAACTTACACGCGTACTGCCTGCCAGCAGGCCTGTGCCGAAAGCCACAGCACCATCAGAAGGCTGCCTGTGAGTGTGGAGGGCAAGGGACATATCGTGACCACTCCCCAATAGCCATGGGGAATAAAAAGTCTTGCCACGGAGTCACTAGCCAAGCCTCTCTTCCCTGGGCATTGCGTCCCTGGGTGGGTGAATGCGGACCATTGAGACTTGCCAGGCCCTGGGACCAATGGCCTCCTCGGCAATGCTTTGCCAGTCTCTGCTCGGAGCCCGCACACGGTCTCTTCCTAGCTCAGCGCTTGGAAGGCAGTTCTACTTCCACCAGCTCCGCATCTTGGATGGCACCTTGCCGCTCCCCAAGATCTGATTGGTGCAGGGAATCCAGGAAGGCCTGCAACTCTCTCCCGCATCCTGGACAGCAGGAAAAGGGAGTGAGGGTGTGGATCCAGAAGGGTCCCCTGCCCTGCCCCATTTTCCAGCCTCAGCCACGTACTTGCTTGTCCCCTCAGTTCAGTAGCTGGCAGAGAGTCATAATTGAATTTGCAGTAGGGTTGAGAATGAAAGAAAAAAAAAAACGTTTTATATGTCTGGGATTAATTTATCCCTGATGATGGCCACATTCACATGCTCCTTTCTGCTTGGGTTTCCAGAGCATATTCTGGCCAACAATGTGAAGCACGCACATACGCGCATACACACACGCATGCGCACGCACACGCACGCATACGCACGCACACGCGCGTGCGCGCGCACACGCACACGCACACGCACACAGGAAATGTGCGGAGATCACATTTGGAGTGCTTGCCGTGTTGGTGCCTGCGTTGTGACTGGGTTTGAGGGAGCATGGGTGTGTCCTGGGTGAGTCAGAATGTGGCTGGGTTCTATACACGGGGTCTTCAGTGTGCGCATCTGGAGGGACACCCATTGCGGCCATCTGAGGCGACAGCCCACCTGAAGGCAGCATGTGGAGTAACTGAGGTCATGCTGCTTGCTGGCTATGAAAGGAATGCCTGGACACAGTGGCCGTGACAGGGCTGGGTGGAGGGCATTGCCGGGACATCGAGGCAGCTACACAGTTTCTCTGTGTTCCTACCCCATTTCTAGGGAGAAAGCCCAGCCCTTTCTAGATGGAGAAATAAGTCGGCATCGCCCCACACTGGAGTAGCCACCCAACAAGGGGCGCCATCTCCCCACTGCTCCGTCTTCTTTAATCCTTGCATCCTCCCCAGCAGGCAGGACAGACAGAGCTCCTTGTTTAAGTGAATGATAACAGTTCTCATTTGCCAAGCATCTGCTATGCATCATCTCAGGTGGTTCTCACAACACCTCCCTAGGTTTCTCCCCCCTAGGGAAAAACTCATCATCATTCCCATGCTTCAGATGAGAAAACTGAGGCCTAGAGGTCACATGACTTGCCCAAGGTCACATCACTCAGTGGCAGGGGCAGGATTTGGACCACTGTGTGACTGATTCCAAATGTCATGTCCTTAACCACTAGGCTGGAGGAAGATCTCTCTGCTGACATCTGTCAGGCTGGGAATCCCGTTTTAGACTGAAGAAGTCTTTGGCCCTGAAGTGCTGCAGCCACACCTCTCCTTTTCTTCAGGCAGTAAGCCCGGATGGTAAAAGTGCTCCAGGGGAGGGAGAGGAAGAAACAGATCACAAAGAGGCACAATACAACAGCAGGTATTTAAAAATGTATTACCCTTTATACATGTGAGTGATTTGGGTATTTTGCTCTTTTGTTTTGCCCTTGGTTCTTGGTCAAGTTCCTTTAGAAAAGATCCCAGAACTTCTCTGCCAATGTAAAGATGGAAAGGGAAGAGTGTCCTACCTATACCTGAGCTCAGTGGGAGACAAGTGGGCTCCTTGAAGGCCCCCCAGGGGGGCCCTGATCCCCCGCAGGAGTTCGAGGTGGGAGTCTGAGGAGTATGAAGCAGAGGTAGGCTCCAGTGCTAGGCTGGTGGTGGAAACAAGGAGAAGCAGCCAGTGGGGGCAAGTGGTAAGCCTGGTTGCCAGCAGGGAGGGCAGAATAGTGCGGCTCTGGAGCTGCCGGGACGAGAAGCACATGGAGGAAATGCTCCAGTGATTGCGTGAGGTTCTTGGTCATGTTCCTGTCCCCGGCCACCACTGTCATTCTGTCTGTCTCTGCCCCTCACCAGGAGTCTGTTTCTCTCTGCATCTGCCTCATCTGTTGTCTCTCTGTGGCACACACATCCCCACCCCATGCAAAACTGTCTGAGACCAAAACAAAGGCAGAGAAACAGAGTCTGCAAGCCACGCTGGGCCAAGCCACAGGGAATAGGAGCTGTAGCTATTTCTCCCCAGAGGGAGGAACAAAAGCAAAGGGGAAAGGGGAGAGGAGAAGGTTGGCGTCACTCATTTCAATAGCTCGCAGCTGTATGAGGACCTTGCTTGCCGGGTGAACCCTTGCCCTCACCCAGTTCTCTTTCCCAAGCAGGAAACGTTTCCTGGGCTGTCACCGGGTCCCAGTCAGGGGATGCCCACCTGGCTCCTCTGGAAATCCCATAATCCTACATTTATGAAACACATGGAGAGAGGATTGAGACAAGTTTGAGTTCCCTGGGGCTGGAGGCAAACTGGGGAGGGGTTGTGGGCCGGACAGCAGGGGCTACACTCAGAGCACTTTCTGTCTGTCCAAGCTCCCATCACACCGTCATGGGCTGTCCACACAGCCCTGGAAAAGGAGCAGAAAGAGTGTGTGTGTGTGTGTGTGTGTGTGTGTGTGTGTGTGTGTGTGTGAATGTATCTTAGAATATCTCTCTAAAAAACACCAGCAGACAAAATAAAGGCAAGGAACTGAGTATTCTAAATACAAAAGGCTTATCAAGCTTTACTGGACCACTTTTCTTTCACAGATGAGAGTTATTCTCCACCTTGCTGCAAGAATTGGTCTCAAATGTTGAGAACTAACTGAATTTAGGAACATAAAACCCTATTTGAAATGGCTCTAAGGGCCTGGCTATTTAAAGAAAACTTGCAATGAAACACTTAGTAAAGTCCCTTCAGTGAAGGAAGCAGACATCTCATTAAGAATTGAGATGTGATTTCAGCCCTGGAGGCGCAGATTCCAGGGGTGGGGGTGGGAGAGTCAAGTCTGCCAGTTTCAATGGAGTGTTAACAAGCCCTCTAACTGTAGAGGGACCTCATTGACTGAGCATGACAGGCACCAGGGCAGGGCAGGACAAGGGCAACATCCAGAGGAAAGGGCCAAGCTGAGACCCAAGAGATGGGCCTGGCAGAAGGAAAGGCAAGAGGTGAGCAGGGAGGGTGAGCAGGGCTGGTTCTCCTGAAGGCAGTGGAGAACCACGCCGGGCAGATCTGAGAGAGGGGGACGGCAGAAGGCAGTAAGTAGTGTTTGGGTTTCAATGATGCTGGCCTGCTAGGGGCCTGATCATAAGTGGAGCTGGTGGTAATGGGACAAGAAGTAGCTTGACTCAGATTTGAGAAGCAGAATTTGTGGGATTTGGTGATGTCTTGGAGATGAGTAGGAGACGGTAGGACTCAAGGATGCCTCCCACGGGTGCAGCTCCAGGGACTAGATGGGTGGAGGGAACAGAGCAGGGCTTTTTTAGTGGGGTGGAGGATGGAGACTTTGAATGGAAGGTTTGAGTTCATGGTGCCAGTGAGTAAGCAGTACACTAATTTGCCTGCAGCGGAGGGAAGAAACTGGGCTACAGTGAGGGATCCCAAGCTCATTCACCTGTAGAAGGCAGAGAAAGCCAGAGGGGCAGGTGAGAGTGCCTAGGAGCCATTTAGGATGAAAACAATGCCGGGGAAGGAGACCTGGGGAACGCAATAGACCAACAGAGAGGGACGCCAGGCGACAGGGAGAGGAGGACCACCAGGCGACAATGGTATCACGGAAGCTGGGTACAGACAGAAGGTTGATCAAGAAGCAGAGAACATCCATGATGTCAGCTACGGCTGAGAGTCGTGAAGAGTGGGCGTCCACAGACTTAACCACCAAGGCTAGATGGTGCCCTTGCGTGAATTGGAAAAAGGTGCCCCTTCCTCAAGGTAATTTACTTCCATCAGAAAACTACTGTAACACACTGATTTTATTAGAACAAAACACTTTACTGCCATCTGTGGGAAAATTGCTATAATAATAAATGTATGATGTCTTAGATGTGGTGCGTGTGCACGGCAGCCGTGGTTACTGCAGACGGCAGTGAAAACCGGCTTCAGAGGAGCAGAATGAAATTCTCCAGCTAGGAGGCTTGGAGCTTTGGGTAACATAGGACCCAACCAAAGATGGCTTACGCTATTAGGAATTGATGGCCCTGAGTCACAAAGTGTCTCATCTGGAGGTAGGGTGGCTTCAGGGTTGGTTCTCCCTCAATAGCTTCACCAAGAACCAGGTCCTCCCCACTTCCTCTGCCATCCTCCCCACTTCATCTGATGTCCTCCTTACTTCTTCTGATGTCCTCCCCACTTCCTCAGGCCCTCCCCACTTCCTCTGACATCCTCCCCGCTTCATCTGATGTCCTCCTTACTTCTGACGTCCTCCCCACTTCCTCAGGCCCTCCCCACTTCCTCTGACATCCTCCCCGCGTCCTCAGGTCCTCCCCACTTCCTCTGACATCCTCCCCGCTTCATCTGATGTCCTCCCCACTTCCTCTGCCATCCTCCTCACTTCCTCTGACGTCCTCCCCACTTCCTCAGGTCCTCCCCACTTCCTCTGCTATCCTCTGTGTGCTGGCTTTCTTCCTCAAGCTCGTCACCTCAGGATCACAAGATGGCAGCCACAGCTCCCCTCATTACATTTTTCCATAAGATTAAGAGGCAGAAGATGAGGATGTGTCTCCTTGTGTGCCCCTTTTTATTGGGAGAAAACCTTTCTAAAGGCGCCTCAGTCCCTCTCATGACCACCGCCCCCTACCCCCACCAGTTGTGAAGTCAAAAATATCTCCAGAAATTGCCCAATATGCCCTGGAGGACAAAAGTGCCCCTGGCTGAAAACCATGGCCCCGTGCCCAGGTAGACATTGCTAGAGATCTTTGAACCAATTTCTGGTTATGAACTACTGCTCCCTCTATTGTCTTCTCCATCCCTGCTCTTGACCCCATAGCTTGTGTTCATCATCCATCAGTGTATTGTAATTGCCCATCTACTTGTCTGCCTCTTTTACTCAACTGTGAGCTCTAGGAGGGTGGGAACCATGTTTATCTTACTCGAGATTATATCTCCAGAGCCTAGCACCCTGCCTGGTATACAGATAGCCCCCTGCCATATTTCTTTAATGAGCAAATGAATGGAATGAATAGATGGTTGAATGGATGAATCACCCTTAACCCTACCTTTCAGACTTTTCCCATTTGGCTCCTAGATGCGTGAACCGGTCTTCTAGAATGGCCCTCTGCAACCAGCTGCACACCAACCTGAGCAACTGTTCTTTGCCATTTGTGACCACGGACCATTTTAGGAATCGGGTAAGAACCCTGGGCCCTCAGCCCATCAGAGGCAGCTTGCCATAAGGTTTATATACCTGAAGCCCACCCATGTACCCCCAGGGGACTCCTGTCTCCCAAGATAGGAACTAAGCTAGAAGGGTTTTTCAGAAAAACATGATTCTGATCAAGGTTTGTCCATCCAGGCTTCCTCACTGCCTCCATAATGAAGTTCAAACTCCTCAGCTGCACACACGAGGCCTTCCCCACCTGGACTTGCCCTTCCAGCCTCTCTTTCCTCTCATCTGTTGGGCCACTACCCTCCAGGATCACTCTCCCCAGCCATTCCCTGAACCAGCTGAGTTCTTTGACAGCTCTGCCACTCAGACTCCACTTCTGCCACTGAGAACACCTTTTCTCCCTTAGCCACCGGGCCAGTCCAATGCTCCACTCAAATGATACCGCTTCTTGAGAGAACCTCCTGCCCCTTCCTTCCCCAGAGAGGTGGGCACTCTTTTTTTGATACTCCCAAAAGGGAAAAATTTTCCCGTCATGCTGGGAGCTATGGAAGGCCAAGAGTCACATGCAGCTCATCCTCAGACCCTGTTCTAGGCCTGCCACATAGAGTATCTCAAGTTACATTTGCTGGACATGGTGTCCCCTTGCCATCCATTCCTCATCCCCTCTGAGTTTTTCTTAGTGGCCTATGTGTCTCAGAGAGCAGCTTCAAGCCCAGCTGTATGAATGGAGCCAGCTTTAAACTGAAGCCAACCCTGAAAACACAAGCGCCCTATGAGCTCATTGAGGAGCTGGATGGGCCCTTACCTGAAGCCAGTGCTTCTGGGTGTTTCATGTCTATAAAGCCATTGAATTCCCTTTCCTAGCTTAAGTGGGGTTTTCTATTACCTGCAACCCAGAGAATCAAGAGTAAAGCGAAGGAACAAAGGAAAAAATGAGCACAATGACCCCTAAAACTTTTTTAATCTAGCTGATAGTTGCATGGTATTCATTCATTTCCTCTTGCCTTTCTGAGCTTGGAAGACAAAATAGACCTTCTTTCCAAAGCAAACCCCCTCCCCTCCTTCTCCAGAAACTGGTTCCATGAATTACCTCATACTCTCGCTTGTGTCTTTGATCTTTCCCTAACCAGTGGCTTCCTCCTTCCTCCCTTCAAATGTTCTCAGGTTTCCCCTCTCTTAAAAGGCTCTCGGAGGCGCCTCCTGAAGTGGCGGCCCCACCCCTTCCTTCCTCTCCCTCTAGCCTTCTCTAAAGTCCAACCACCTCTCACTGCCTCCCCACAGGCATGACAGGCGTGCTCAGTGAAGGCTCCACACCACACTGACCTTCCCAGAAAAGTTCTGACCCCGGTCCGTGCCGTGTCCTGCATGCAGTGTGGCCCCTGGCTCTAGGGTTCAGGTGTCAGGTCTCAGGACTGGCCACCCTGGGTCTCAGGGCTCATAGCCACATCTAGCCTGAAGCTCTTCTGAAGTAAGAATCACCCTGCTTCCAAGACGTAGCACCCTCACCCAGGAAGGTGCCAGACATCAACCACATCCCAACTACCCCCAGTCCTGCCAATCAGTGAGCCAGTGGGGACTGGGCCAGGGTGCAGGGTCACCATGGAAAACAGGAGACACCTGCTGGGTAACAGGAACAGAGACTGCCAGCCCTGTGCTCAGCCCCTCAGGTGAGAGGCAGGGGACTCCTGGAAACACGATGCTTTCAAGCTCTTGGCTTTCTCTCCAAGTATGTTCCTGCTGCTCCTATAGATTAAGCCTGATTCCTGCAGGAAATGTTAAACCAAAGGTTACAACTAAGGTTTGGACCACAAGAAAAAGGTGCCTGTGTCCAGATCAGATTCTTAAAGCAGAGAGAGGAAGCAGAAGGAGAGGATCCCAAGAAATCCCAGGATTCTATGGGACTAGGCCAAAGCCAGAGCTGCAGTGGCCCTCCCTGCCTAGGGGACTCCTGGCCAGACCCTCCCCTGGGTGTTCCCTTTGTGTGAAACCTCTTCCCCAGCATGGTCAAAGAAACCAGAAGATACAGGTAGCTGCCCTCCAAGGCAAAGAGCAGCCTAGGAAAGAGACTGCAGGTGCCTGAGTGAGGAGAAGGCAGGTGGGAAGGGGAAAGTCCTGGACTGGGGAGGAGGCAGAGAAGGCCAGAGCTAAGGCAAGCTAGACACCAAGCCCACCCCACCACCCACCAGTCTTGTGAAAGCAGCAGCTGTTCCACGGGGCCCCACCTATGGCTTCTTGGCTGCCTCCGCCTCCAGAAGGCTGGGCCGGAAATGGTACCTACACCCCATCCACCCTCCCCACCCACCCAGACACATCCCCCTTCACAGTCACACCGAGTTCAGGTACCACAGAGACACACACACTGATACTGCTTTGTGGTTCAGACGGTTTTATACTGAAATATATCCGAGCTGATCCAAAACAGCGTTGGGTTGGAGGAGAAAGAAATGATGAAAGTGGGGTGATCTCAGAGCTCCATGTTAGCGACTCTTGGAGTGCGGGCCAGTCCATCTGTCTGTCTGCCCACCCGGCAGGACAATCAGGCCTTGGAGGTCCAAAGGAGCTCACCAAGCCAGGCGGAGGAGGCAGGCCAGTCCCATGCTGGAGGGTACCCCGCGCCCCCTCCTACAGGGCAGGAGAGTCCTCAGCTGAAGGGCTTCACCAGCTTCATGGCAGCATAGTTCTGGAGGGAAGGAGGAGACAGGGACACATGGTGATCCCACTGGGGCAGGCACAGCCACAGCAGCTATCCCAGATCTGGGGCACAGAGGATGGGGCTAAGCTGCCAGCAGGCAAGAGGCTGGAAGAGGAGGCTGGTGGCTCTTCAGCCACCTGCCCACGCCTTGCCCTCATCATTTGCCATCTATCCCATGTGGGCTCAACACTCAGCCCTGTCTAGTGCTCCAGCCCACCAGGCAAATCTGTACCCTCCAAAACTCCACCCGCATCCTACCACCTGGGGGCCAAAGCTGCCCACATTGCTCTGTCTCCTCCCCCATCAAGCCAGGCCCATTCCCAGGTTCCAGCTGACTGCCCAGAGGACTCTGGGCACCCGGGGCCAGGCCTCTTCCATCAGATAGGTGCTGAAGGCAGGGCCCAGGGTCCTCCACAACACAGCAGCCCAGGGCTCATGGGTCACCACACCCTTGTCCAGAAAGCAGAGAGCTGGGGACGGACTGTCGTGGATGACCCACAGCACAGCCCAGCACCACAGACAGGTCATTCTTGATTAAGCCCTGCCTGCTGCAGGATTGACAGTATCCTTCCCTTCTTGCTTCTCCCCCCAAAAACCATGAAAACACATACAACACAACACAGGGCTCCTAATTGGGACAGTATGTTCCCCAGCGCCAGCCTGGGAAAGCCAACTCTGGAAACAGAGCCGGCCCTCCTTCCTCGCCAAACGCCTCCTGCCTCCGCACGCTGGCCCTGCTCCCGGCTGGCTCCGAGGGGGAAGCTGAGAGGAATCAGACAGGCTGCCCCCTCATGCCCCTCCCAGGCGAATTTCCAAGAGGGTGGGGGATTTGGCCAACTGGAGGGAGCTGCCCTATCCTTGGGCCCCTCTCCACTAGGCCCTGGCTTGGGGCGGGCAGCCTCTGCCCCATGGCCTGAAAGCCAGGTGAGGATCACCAGGGCCTGGCCCTCATGGTCTGGCACTGGCCAAATGATTGAGTGACTTGGGTAGAGGGAGACAGGATGTGTTCAGCTCATAGCAAAGACCTGCGAGCAAAGCCACTCTGCAGCCTAGGCCCAGGCCACCCCTCCATCCCTAGACCCCTCACCTAGGATCTGACACTCCCACACCAGCTCTCGGAGAGGGAAGGCAGGGTCCGTATTTTAAAGAAGACAACTTCCAGAAGAACTCAAAGGACACTGACCCACTGCTGGGGGGCTAGGAGACAGGGAGGAGCTCTGACCAGGGCCCCCACAGTGCCACTCTGCTCCTGCCCACAGGGACAAGGAAGGACCACAGGCTGGAGTGACTGGAAATCTTCTCTTCCTCTCCCAGCTGGGCAGCAGGGCCTCCTTCCCCAGGGCCCTGGAGGCCTGGATGTGCCACCCAGTGGCCTTACAGTGCAGGGTGCAGCTGCAGGGGTGGGGGTTAGGCATGGCACAGGTGGTGGTGATGCCACTTTAGACCTGCCCTTCCTTCCCCTCCCCTTGGCTCTCCAGAAGGAGGCTTGGCTTAACATACAGCACCCAGAGTAGACGAAGGTGCTCCCCTAAGCACAGTCCCAGCCACAGAAGCCAGAGCTGACCTGGTACAGCCTCCTCCTCGTGTGGGCAGGAGGGATTTGCTGAGGTCACAGGGAGAGTCGATATTCCTGACTCCGGTGAGAGCTCTGTCATATCCAACAGGGTTTCTCTGTCCGTAATGTGCCCGTGGTCAGAGAAACCCTGTTGGATGCGACAGGTCCTGGGACTGGCCCGGGACTCTGAGTTTCTAGTGAGTTCCCTGGTGCTGCTGCTGCTGGTCCTCAGATCACACCGAGGGTGAGGGTCTGCAGCAGCTCTTCTCTTCCTAAACTCCCACAGCCTGAGCCTCCTGAAAGAGCGTTTGATCATACACAGTGTTTTTCCTTACTCTCTGGTTTCAGTGTCTCCCCAGGGGACTGAGCATTGTCCAGTGCCATAAGACTCATCCTCTTCTGCTCATGCCCACAACTCGCCCTTACCTCCCAGATGCACACATGCACTTAGTCTCCATGGCTAAGTGAGCGCTGGCCAGCTATGCTCAGAATGGGAGGAGGAGCCTGAGGCAGGCTGGTAAGGGAGCTGCCTGGGCAGGAAACACCAAGCAGAAGTCCTGGGGCCTGACCCCACATCTCAGGTCACAGTGACAGCTCATGCTCCAGGACACCACACATGCACATACCCTTCCATAGTCCTGTATCTCAGCTTATATTTGTAATCTCGTCTTCCTTTGCTTAAAGAGGCCTCCCGCATCGTACACACCTTGGGGCCTTGTAACCTAGATCCACCCTGAACTGCAGTCAGATTTTGCTGATTGACAAACCTCAGAACCTTAAAAACCTCTCACCATGGCTCCCCAGACGACTACAGCCAGCTTAGCAGGCCTGGCCTGTAGGCAGACCCATCGTCATCCTGGTTCTAGACTCCCCTTAGTCTCTGGCCCAGATGGTAGCTGGTCTAGACATCCAAACCAGACATCCTTTCCCCAGCTCCTCTCAGTTCAGTTAGGAGACTTTCCGTGCTGTTAGCAACTGCATGGAAAAGGTGTGTGGTTTTAACTGTCTTCCCCTCTGAGATGCATTCTACAGACACAGGCATAGCTAGCTACAGTGGGAGGGGGGCTCCTACCCTTTCCTCCTCCTGGAGGACTCACAAAGCAAAGAGCTCACCTGCAGGCAGTTCCCCAAGCAGCCTGTGTGCTATGGGGACAATGCTCTGGGCCAGTGGCCTGGTGCTGACCAGTAGCAAGGCCTGCAGTGGGAATCACCATGAGCCCTGGACTGCGAGTGCGCGCGGAGTACTGTGCAGCCTACAGCCAGCCCCTTTCCTTCTCTGGGTGTCTGCGTTTTGGCCACTAACATCAGGGCCTCAAGGGGTGGATTACACCATTCTCTCTACTTTTATATAGGGCTAAAGTGTTCATATTTTAAAAGGTTTCTTTTTAGTTTTAGAGAGCATTAGAAATCAAGTGTCAGTCTGAGAATGCTGCAACTCCTTCAAGACCTAAAGTATCAGAGACCCAGAAGAAGTCTCCCTCGTGATCCGGGTTCCCTAATGAGCTGTGCAGGCTGGGGAAGCATAGGCAGGGACCCTCCTCCCCCAAGCAGTGCCCCACAGAGCAGAGACATGGCGGCCACCTCTGATAGGGCCCTGCAAGCTCATCAACTGGCTTCTTACCAAGTGAAAGGAAACCTGAATGGGCACCAAGCCAAGGGAGGGCTCCTGGACTAGCCTCCTGCTCCCTGCAGCTTCCCCAGGCCCACCCTCCTGCAGGAGCCAGGACACATTCTACACACTCTACTGAGGGCCTCAGGTGGACCCTGAGATGTTCTTCCAGCCCCAGCTCCTCCCTTCCTCTGGATTTGCAAGTGCCATCAAGACAGAGGGACCATCTCTGCCCTGCCATCAACATCTCACCTTCCCTTCCAGACCCATTTCCACATCTCCCTTCAAGAAAGTCCCCCTGCCCACCACAGCCAAGGGGCCTCATCTTCTGCTAACCCCTTGCTAGAGGGCTTGCTGAGGACAGCCTTGTCTGACCATGAAGGGCAAGAACAGTTTCCCTCACTAGACTAAGAGCCCCCAAGGATAGAACTTTGTACACCTACCAGATTGGAGACCCCCTGGAGCCAGGGCTCTGTATCATCACCAGACCAGGGGCTCCCCAAGGACAGAAGTTACTTCTCTCCATTAGACTGGGAGAGCTCTTTGAGGACAACAAAGACCTCCCCCATTAGACCCAGAGCTCCCCCACCACAGCATCATCAGGCCTGCTCACCGGGAAGGCGTAGAGGAAGATGGCCAGGAACAGCAGCAGGATGAAGAGGATGATGAAGAGGATGATGGCCCACCGGAAACGCCGCCACAGGATGTACTTCATGGTCTTGTATGGGGAGGTAAACCACAGGAAGGAGGTGTCGGGGCGCCTGGAAGTGAGATCCTGGAGGTCAGTTGGGCATCCTCTACCAGGGTTGCTTTTTCCAAACTCTGCTTTCAACAGCAGGTCCAACAGCCTGGCCCTCCACAGTCCACCCCAGTGCCTTCCCAGGTCCTGTCCCTAAACTAGCCCTTCACACCTGCATTCCCTCTCCCACAAGCCCTCACTACTGTGTCACCCCCACCTGTGCTGCCTCCTTTTCTGGGTGCTGCCAAGCCCTAAGCATCCTCAGGAGCCCAGTTCTCTGCCATCCTCTCCAGGACACCTTCCCTAGTGCCCTCATCCATTCCTGAACCAGGACTTAATCACAAGCTACAGATTTCGGAGCTGGGCAGTGCCTCAGAGCGCTCTCCAGTTAGATGAGCTAGGGCCCACTGAGCCCCAGATAAGCCAAGCCACCTGCCCACATGCACATGGCTGGTCCATGCTAAGGAAGGATGGTGGGAAGAGAACACAGGAAGCTGGTTCTCTCACAACCAAGAACCTCAAAACCTTTCCCTAGGCGAGCACCACAATTCAAAATACATGGAGGACTCTGTGTCTCCATCATGGCCCATTAATATCAGATTACACACTGGTGTCTCATGGGTCTCTCTTTTGTTTCTGTGAAGATCCTAGCATCCTTGTGCAAGGGTGCCTCTCATTGCTCTGCCAGTCCCATGACACTCAGGCACAAGGTGCTAATCATAGTAGGTGACTAACTGAGCCATCTATGCTAAATCCAACTTGAGCCAAGTAGGCTGGTGGGGCAGGATCTGGCAAACACATTCCTAAGCCCCCACAGCCATCTTTCAGTAACCGCCCCTGTAACTGCCTTCACAGCATCTACATCCATTGGCTTGGTCTCTCTCCCTAAGAGGTCTGTGAGGTAGGGAAGACGGATTGGGCTCCCCATTTCACAGATGGGAAAACTAAGGCTGTAAGACCACTTGAAAGTCACACTGGCGCCACAGGAGAACCACGGAAGGCAGCTTGGTAGGGGCAAGACCTTGATTGGAGCCAGTCAGACCAGGTGACAGCATCTCTGTTTCACCACTCGCCTAGCTGGAATGCCCTTATTTAACTGTGCTGAGATTGTTTCCTCATCTGTAAAATGGGGATAATAACAACTACCTGTAATAACCTTCCTGTAGGGAAGGTTCCATAGCACAATGTATACATGCATATAACAGCATGCTTGGCACGCAATCCACAAGTACCCAATAGCACCTGTGTCTTGAATTCGCTGAACCCAGTGTTATCTGGAAAGATGCCCATCACCTGCACTCTAACTTACTGTGTGGCCTTGGATGAGTCAGGCCCCTCTCTGGGCCATGTGACTTCTACATGGCCATGCAATAGGATGCCTCCTGGACTGTGGCCTATACCTCCGGACCTGTGGGCATCAGGGCTCAGGGGCTGGGTACTGACCTCGGGTCCTCAAGTTTAGGGTTCATGTTGGGCTCATCCCGACCCAGGCCAGCAGGCCGCTCCTCATGCTCACTCTCTGCTACAATCTCCAAAGTCATTTCCAGCTTGCCCTGTGGGGACAGAGAGCACCTGGTTAGGGGCACAAAGGCTTTGCTCAGTGGCCTGGAGATTAACTGGGCCAGAAAAAACACAAGGGCCACTTCATTATTTAAAAAAAAAAAAAAAAACAAAAGAAAAAAGATGTAGGGTTTCTGATCATAAAAGCAGCACCTGCTCTTGGTAGAGCATTTGGAAACCTCAGCAATGTATAAAGAAGGGAGACTCTCACCCATACATCCACTACACAGAGACAGGACTGTTAACATTTGCATGCATCTGTTTTTCTCCACAAGTGTATGAAATGTCACACTGTGTATACACAGCTCTACAGATGGCTTTTTTCACTTAGGAATATATCTTGCTATGTAGTTGTCTATTCTTTAAAGTTTGGCTTTTAATGACTGCCAAACATTCTATGGGATGGTTGACCATAATTATTCAGTCACCTACTTATTTTGGTTCATTTAGGTTGTTTCCAACTCTGTTAGGATAAATAATGCTGCAACAAACATCCTAGAACCTAGATTTTTTTTCATTGGGATATTTCTTTAGAAGAGATTTAGAAGGGGGATGACAGAGTCCAAGGGCATAAATATTGCTAAATCTGTTGTTATACGTTATCAAATTGCTTCCTCCACACAGTAAAACCATTAGCATTCCCAGCAGAAGTAAATGGGGTGCCTGTCTTCTCTCTGAATCCTCATCAACAATGTGCATTTCTATTTTAAAAATATATATAATTTAATAGACAAAAAAAGCACATTTTAAAATACAGTAGCCCTCCCTTATCTTTGGGTTTGATTTCTAGGGTTTTAGTTACCTTTGGGACAGTACAGTAAGATATGTTGACACAGAGAGAGAAAGACCATATTCACCTAACTTTTATAACAACATATTATCATTGTTCTATTTTATTATTAATTATTGCTGTTAATCTCTTATTGTGCCTCATTTGGAAATTAAACTTTCTCATAGATATGCATAGATGGGAATAAATATAGTACATATGGGTTCAGTACCATCTGCAGTTTCAGGCATCCCCTGGACATCTTGGAACGTATCTCCTGCAGATGTAGGGGAGACTACTGTATTCCTTTAATTAATTACTAGAAGGACTAAACCTTTTAAAAAATGTTTTCTAGACGTTGGTAATTATTTTGTGAATTATCTATGCATGTCATTTTCTCATTTTTCCTTTGGGGTACTAGTATTTCTTATGTTACCATTCTTTATATAACAAGTATCTTCAATTTCAAGGACCGCTTTCAGGGTTGGCTGGCTGCCTGCAATTTCTAAGTAAACTTTCAGGGATTAACTTCCACTCCATGGCTGCTGTGGACTCAGGAGAAGGATGGTTCTCTCTGGCCCTCCAGTCACCCCTCTAAGCAGGCCTCTCAGAGAGTAGAACAAGGATGGTCCCTTGGAGAGTCCTGCTCAAATGTGAGAAGCATGACCCTTGTCCATTCACCCGGGAAGCCTGAGCAGAGGAAATCCAGGACAAAGATTGCTGTTCAAGCCAATGAGCAGAGTATAAACAGACTCATCTTTTGATTTAAATAGGCGTTCCCTGGGATGTGAGCCTCAAGGGAGAAGGTGGCTGGGAATTGGGAGGGAAGAGGGGGAATGCCTTGGAAAATAGAGAGAGGGGACGGGGGCAGGAGAGAGGGAGAAAGGAGGAAGAGTAAGCATGTATTCTCTGATGATTTCTATGGAAGAAGCTGCTCTGTGCCCTCCACTGGGGCTGGAGGAAGTAGACGTACCGCCAGTATCTTCTTCTCACCCTCTTCTGCTACACAGGGCCACCAGCCCTTCACTGTTTTCTGCTCAAACAGGGACACAAACCATTCTGGGTGGAAAGTGTCATCCAGCTGGTCCAAGGTACACTTTTCAGCTGTCTTGGCTGGCTTGGGCATGCGGTTGAGATCGAGCTGCAGGGAGCCTGCAACGGAGAGGTGGTTTGGCCAAGGGTTTCTCGATCACTGCCAGCCTGTGGCTACCCTAAGGCAGGGCAGGTTCAAGAAAAAGTCACTTCCTCTGTCACCAGCTTCTATCCATGGCTGAGCCACAAGTAAAATCTCACGAACTCCATCTCCCCACCCATTGCTTCCCATTCCATCTACACAGCTTCCCATTCATCTGTTCACACATTCATATGCATGTTCATCTATCCCATTTACTCACCCTTAACAAAGCCACCCACCTCTTCAATTACTCATCTATGGACAAATACATTCATACACCGTCTATAAACAGCCATCTATCAATTTTGTTTTTGTTTTTGTTTTTTTGAGACGGAGTCTCACATTGTTGCCCAGGCTGTAGTGCAGTGGCATGACCTCGGCTCACTGCAATATCTGTCTCCTGGGTTCAAGCAATTCTCCTGCCCCAGCTTTCCAAGTAGCTGGGACTACAGGCATGCGCCACCACACCCAGCTAATTTTTATTTTTAGTAGAGATGGGGTTTCACCATGTTGGCCAGGATGGTCTCGATCTCCTGACCTCGTGATCCACCCGCCTCAGCCTCCCAAGTGCTGGGATTACAGGCATGATCACCACATCTGGCCCCATCTATCAATTTTTTAAAATGGTTTTTATCATGGTAAAATATATATAACATGAAATTTGTCATTTTAAGCATGTTAATTGTACAATTCAGTGGCTTTAATTACAGCCACAATGCTGTACAACCATCACTACTATTTCCAAAACTTTTTCATCCTCCAAACGAAAACTCTGTACCTTAATGGGTACTAACTCCCCACTCTTCCCTCCCCTTTCCCCCCATAACTTCTAGTCTACTTTCGGTCTTTATGAATTTGTCTATTCTAGATATTTAATATAAGTGGAATTATACAATATCTGTTCTTTTGTGTCTGGCTTATTTTGATTAGCATAATGTTTTCAGGGTTCATCCTTGTATGTATCAGTAGTTCATTCTTTTTATGGTTGAATAAGATTCCATTCTAGGTATATACAGGTTGAACACCCCAATCTGAAAATCTGAAATTCAAAATGCCCTGAAGTCTGAAAGTTTCTGATTGCCAACATGACGGAAAACTCCACACATACGTACTTAAACTTCGTTTCATGCATAAAATTATTTAAAATATTCCATAAAATTCCCTTCAGGCTATGCTTATAAAGTATATATGAAAAAAATGTATTTAGATTGGAGTCCTATCCCAAAGATATTTTATTATGTGTAAGCAATTATTCCAAATCCAAAAAGCATCAGAAATCTGCCGAGCATTTCAGATAAGTGATATTTAACCTGTACCACACTTTGTTCATTCACTTATCTGTTGATGGACACTTGAGCTGTTCCCATCTTTTAACTTCATATTGTGAATAATGTTGCAGTGACCATTAGCGCACAAATGCCCGAGTCCCTGTTTTCAGTTCTTTGGGGTATACGCCTGGAGTAGGATTCTTGGTTCATCGGTAATTCTATGATCAGCTTTTCAAGGAACCATCAAACAGTTTTCCACAGCAGCTGCAACATTTTATATTCAAACCAGCAATGTACCAATACACCAGCAATTTCTCCACATCCCCAAAACACTTGTTATATTCTAGTTTATTGTTATTACTATTATTGCCATCTTAGTAGGTGTGAAGTGCTACCTCACTATAGTTCATCCAACAATCTATCCAAGCAGCCATCTTTTTATATTGTTTTGTCTAATCAGCCCTTTTATCCATCATCTCCCTGGATACCTCCAGCTATTATGTTGAACCATATGAAAATTCTCGTATTTAACTATCTTTGACCCATTTAAACAGCAATTTCATGTGGTTTCACCTAATCCAATCATGATATGATAAAGTCAATTTGATTGAAGCACAGGTCGCTGAATGGATCAGGTAAGGGAGATCAATAGAAAAAATATTTTCTGAAGACAAATTCTCAAGCACCATGCAAAGGAGATTCAATTTTTTTCAGTGTGGAATGCATACTTACTATAACTGAGCATTAAATGTAACTATTTTTCTAGTTTTCTTTCTCTCCACTTATCCATTTATCAGTCCGTCCTTCCATCTGTCCATCTGCTTTGACCTAACTACCGACATTCCTCTATAGCTGCCATTTGCTAAGCACTATATCTATCTCTTAATCAGGTTACTATTCCACCTGTCTGTCCACTTACTCAACTGCATATCTGCATTCATCTATCTCTCCACCCACCCATGTATCTCTGCATCCCTCTGGTGCAGATGAATGATTATTTTCTATTTGAAATACAGTGCCGATATATTAAGCAAACATCAAAATATTAAACCACACACACACACATACACACACAGTATCTCAGCATGATCTACATAAAAGACTGTAAGGAAACACAGGATATCTGGATGGTGAGCTGATAGGTGCTTAACCATCACCTTTAAAATTAAAAATAAATAATCAAAAGACATAAAGTATATAATTAGAAAACACATTATGAAGGTGGAAAAGAAAAATTTCATGGAGATAAAAGCTAGCATTTGTTAATGGTTTTATAAAGTGAACCGGCAATCAACAGAATGGGAAAAAATTTTTGCAAGCTACCCATCTGACAAAGGGCTAATATTCAGAATCTACAAAGAACTAAAACAAATTTACAAGAAAAAAACAACTCCATCAAAAAATGGGCAAAGGATATGAACAGACACTTTTCAAAATAAGACATTTATATGGCCAACAAACATGAAAAAAATGCTCATCATCACTGGTCATTAGAGAAATGCAAATCAAAACCACATTGAGATATCATCTCATGCCAGTTAGAATAGCAATCGTTAAAAAACCTGGAGACAACAGATGCTGGAGAAGATGTGGAGAAATAGGAACGCTTTTACACTGTTGGTGGGAGCATAAATTAGTTCAACCATTGTGGAAGACAGTGTGGTGATTCCTCAAGAATCTAGAAACAGAAATACCATTTGACCCAGCAATCCCATTACTGGATATATACTCGAAGGATTATAAATCGTTCTGTTATAAAGACACAAGCATACTTAACGTTCATTGCAGCACTGTTTACAACAGCCAAGACCTGGAACCAACCCAGATACCCAGATGCCCATCAATGACAGACTTTGATAAAGAAGATGTGGCACATATACACCATGGAATACTATGCAGCCATAAAAAAGGATAAGTTCATGTCCTTTGCAGGGACATGGATGAATCTGGAAACCATCATTCTCAGCAAACTGACACAAGAACAGAAAACCAAACATCACATGTTCTCACTCATAGGTGAGTGCTGAACAATGAGAACACATGGACACAGGGAGGGGAACGTCACACACTGGGGTCTTTTAGGGGGTTAGGGGCTAGGGGAGGGATAGAAGGGGGTGAGGAGATTGAGGAGGAATAACATTGGGAGAAATGCCTAATGTAGGTGATGGGGGTATGGAGGCAGCAAACCACCATGGCATGTGTATACCTATGTAACAATCCTGCAAGATCCCCACATGTATCCCAGAACTTAAAGTATAATTATACATACACACACACACACACACATATATAAAGAAATAAGACAAATAAATTTAAAAAAAAAAATACAAAAACTGCACCACTGCACTCCAGCCTGAGCCACAAGAGCGAGACTCCATCTCAAAAAAAAAAAAAAAAAGAATGCATATACTTCTGTTTTCCCCTCCCAATCTTTATGCCATTGTTGTCATGCTTTTTACTTTGTCAAATGTTTTTAACTCTGCTACACTGTTGTTTTGTTCAAATAATCATCTTTTTAAAAATTCTAAATAAAAATTTTAGAAGTCCTTAAAAAAAAAAAAAAGATGAGTCTGTTTAACTTTATTTTGAACATGATTTACTAGGCAAAAAATGCAGGTTTTTTTCTTTCTTTTAAAAACTAATTTTCTTTTTTCTGAGACGGAGTCTCGCTCTGTAGCCCAGGCTGGAGTGCAGTGGCGTGATCTCAGCTCACTGCAACCTCTGCCTCCCAGGTTCCAGTTCAAGCAATTCTCCTGCCTCACCCTCCTGAGTAGCTGGGATTACAGGCACGAGCCATCATGCCCAGCTAATATTTCTATTTTTAGTAGAGACGGGGTTCCACCATGTTCGCCAGGCTGGTCTTGATCTCCTGACCTTGTGATCTGCCGGCATCAGCCTCCCAAAGTGCTGGGATTACAGGCATGAGCCACCATGCCTGGCTTAAAAACTAATTTTCTAAAGCCTCACTTTATAAAAGAAAGATTGATGCCATAAATTCATAAAGTCTGTAAGAAAAAAGACTCCATAAAAAATTTAAAGCATAAGAAAAAATGGGAGAAATTATTTGCAATGTAACCTTAATATATAAAAGGCTCTGAAAATCAATAATAAAAGATGAACACTGCAAAACCATAAAAAATTCCACAATAATATGGATAACAAATATATTGCAAAGTTCTACCTTAAAAGCAATAAAGAAATGCAAATAAAAAGGAAATTCCTTATTGGAAATTTCTTTTTTAACGTACAGTGGTAGCAAATGTTTAGGGAAAATGGCACCCTGTACAAACAGACACAGGTGGGAATATAAACAAGTGAAACCTTTCTAGAGGGCAACTCAACAAAATGTTTCAAAAACCATTAAAATGTACAAAGACACATCTACTTCTTAGAGTTAAGGAAAGATATGCACAAAGGGTCCAAAGATGGGCTTTCGCTGAGGCTGTCACTCACGTCAGAAAACCAGGATATGACCTAAATAACCACGAAGAGAGGATGAATGAAAACGGCCCATCTCTATGACAACACATAGGCAGGCATTAAGTGTGATGTTGCAGATATAAATGTAGATTGACACCTACTGACCAGAAGGATGTTCTTGGAATATTATTAGGCTTTCCAAAAAATCAGGATATAAAACAGTTTATGTCATAGAAACCCATTCATATGCATACGAATATATGTATATATTGTGTATGTATGCATGTATATATGTATATATAAATGCACACATAAAATACTTATATTTATTTATGTCTCAAATAATATATACCACAATAATACATGCCAAAATGTTAGTGGAAATTATCTCTGGGTGGTGAGATTAAGGTGGGGAGGAGGCATGGCTCATCTGCATTTTCTAATTACAGGAATTCTATACAAAATAATAGGTAAAATAACAGAAGTCAAACTTGGTGCCACCCTTTTTACACCTGATGCTTTTATAATGAAGCTCTCTGTGTGCATTTGGCCAAGCCAGGTGTGCAGGGCGGGGGGGGGCAGTCAGGTGAGCAGGCAGCCTTCTCCCCACTGCCGGCAGCTGTGCCCCAGAATATCCCCTGCTGGGGCCCCAGGGCTCAGTGAAAACCAACTCCCCTTCTGCAATCAAGGGCCACCCAAGAGGGCTCCAGGCTACCCTGCTCCCAAGTGGCAGCCGAGATCTAGACGCCAGGTATCCTGACTTCCTGGGCTGCCATTTTCGCAAGCTGTCTTTATTTTTTAATCAAGGTAAAATTCACCTCACATAAATGCACCCCTTTAACCATTTTAAGTGTACAAATCAGTGGCTTTGAGTATATTCACAGAGTTGTGCGACTATCAGCACCATCTAATTCCAGAACCTTTTCATCACCCCAAAAAGAAACCTCTTCCCCGTCACAGTTACTCCCCATACCCACTTCCTTCTCCAAGTCCCTAGAATGCACTAAACTATTTTCTGTCTCTATGGATTTGCCTATCGTGGACATTTCATATACATGAAGCCATATAATATTTGACCTTTTGTGTCTGGCTTCTTTCACCTGGCATGTTTTCAGGTTCATCCACAGTGTAGTATGTATCCGTATTTCATTTCTTTCATGGCTGAATAATATCCCATTGTATGGATAGATCACATTTTCCAGAGCTAACCTTTATAGCCGTGACGGGAATTGTGCACTCAATGCTCTCATCTACAGATGAGCGTGCTGGCCCCATAAAATGTCTTCCTCCCTGTCCCCATATCCCAATCCTGCAAGGTCACCATCCCCACCTTCCCTTCAATCCAGCACTCCCTGCTCCCCAGCCCCGGGTTTCAGCACAGCCCGTCCCACCAGAGCCCTGTCTGGGGGTAACGGGGATAGCACTGGTGTTGGTTCATTCAGTCAGTCATGCAGCACAAGGAAGAAGAGTGCCTTGAGCCCCTCACACACAGGGCTCGGTCCGTGTCAAATGTGAGGCCGGACAGCAAGCGACAGGCAGCACGCACTTGCGTCCCTCGGATCCTTACCTATCTGAGTCCCACCATCCAATATGGCCCAGTGTTCAGTGCCACCTCTACTGACAGGCCCACCCTCGGTGGCCACCAATCACTCTGACACTGCTGTGTGTCATACACCTCACTTAACGCTGGGGCCACATGATCCTGAGCTCCCTGATAGCAGAAGGCGGGACCACTCCTCCTGCCAGGCTTCCCCAAGGGTCCAACATTGGCATCAATACACAGCATGGGTTCTGGGGCAGCCCCTAGTATGCAAAATGGGATTCTAGAAATGGTGCTTACCCAGAAAGTCATCAAAGGAGAACTTGTCATTGTCCCAGATCTGGAATACCACTCGTGCTGGGATTTTGCTCTCAGTCTTGTCCAGCCTCCAGAAGGCATCCTGACCCAGGGAAGGAGCAGAGAGGGATGCAGGGAAGCAAGATTAGAGAGAGGCAGTGTTCCCTTCCAGCCTGGAAGGCTGCCTGGAGGAGGCAGAGGAGTGGGACGTCCCCGAGGGTCTTGCCAGAGCCAGGTCCTGTGGGAAGACTGGGAAGGGCGGATCCCAGAAGGCAGTGTTCAAGGGCCCAAAAGGGCACTCTGCAGGCTCAGTTCACATAAGATGGCTCCATTAATCTTCCCAATTCTGTAAGTCAAGGTTATCACTCCCATTTTTCAGATGAAGGAAAGGCTTTGAGAAGTTAAAGGAATGGGCCTGAGGTCTGACCACTAATAACAGTAACATTGCTATCGTGCTTCCTATGCTTTGGCCCGCTACTGCTATGAACTCATGTATCCTTCCTACCACCTATGAAAGAGATACTATCTTTACAGTGGAGGAGCTCTGCAAGACCTCACAGCTAGGAAGCGGCAAGCTGGGATTCAAACCCCGGCGGCCGGGTTCCGGAGTCCTGCTCTCCACTGTAAACCCTGCTCTGCAGCTGGGATCTCAGAGTCAGGGTGGGGAACTGAGACCCTGGGGGATGCTGACCTACCCTGGTTGTCACAGAAGGATCTCCCAGCACCCTGCTGTAAGGAGCTGGCACTGGAATCTAGACCCCAGCTCCGCCCTCTCCACCCTACCCAACTTCACTCCAGGAGCTTGTCCCAGGGCAAAGCAAAAGCCCGCAGTCTGGGAAGTTCCATCTCCTGCTGAAAGGAGAGGAGGTGCCCTTCTCTCCCCAGCCCATCTCCCTCAGACCAGCTCGCCTGGAACAAGGTCATCCTGGGCTTCTTCCCACTGAGGCTTCATGGAACAACTGAGGGGTGTGCGACTGCACGTGCGGAGGCCTGGGTTCCCCTCAGGCCAGCCACGCTCAACCCGTAGCATTGTCACGAGGCCTTTCCAGCTCACAGTCCTGTTCTCTGCCTTCTCACTATAACTCTCCCCTGGGGGGCGGCAAGGATAGCAAACAGTGTGACCATCCTGCAGATGGCGGGTGCCACGTCCTGAGTGCCAGGTCAGAGCAGGGGCCTGGACCCACCTCTGCAGGGGAAAGGCTCCGCCACATGCCTGGTAAACCCAGGCTTGCTGCCCAGCCAGGGCCTGCTGTGTGGCCACCTCCACCTCAGAGGTTGGCCATGGAAATCCCAGTGAGCTCCCAAACCGAAGGCTGTGACACCTGCCCTATGAGGACTGGTCACCATGCAAAGCACCCAGCCACAGCTGGGACTGCTGCCTGGGTTGGGAAGGGGCTCAGGTCTCCAGCTGGCCCCTTGCCTCCAGCCCTGTGTCTGCTGCCTCCCCCTTTTGCAGGCCCCAGCCTGGCCCTAGCCCTGCTGCAGGTGCCTCCCTCCTCTGGCCAGTTTTTATGGCCAGCTCCGCAGGCCTGCCTGCATGGTCCGCCAGCAGCCTCCATTCCTCTGGCCGGCTTGGTTTATGGGCTCAGTAATGAGCCAGAGGTTCAAACGGCCCCTGATGGGAGCAGCTGGGCTGGGGCTCCAGCCTGGGGAATGAACCCCCCCAGGTCCCAGGCGCTCATTATGCTCCTGGCCTGGGCGCTTTTACTAGCTGTTTATTTGCAGGGTGGGTGCCTGACGCACAGGCAGGCCCCAGTGGGTGTGCTGGGCTCCAGGTGGGGAGCCGGGCCGGGGCAACCAGTGGTGGTTCAAAGCCGCCGGATGAAAGGAGACCTTGTATTTTATGACAGTCTCGTCTGGTTAATGGGGTCCCCTGAGGGCCTGCCTGCCAGAGGCCCTGAACCCCACGGCACGGCAGAGGGCTGGCTCTGCGGCAGGCTCAGGGAGCCCAGAGGCTGTGCACTAACCCACCCCAGCCTCGGTCCTTCAGCCCAGCCCAGCTAACTGGTGCCCCACTGTGGGCCCAGCTCCACCTGCCTCCCAGGGTCCCTTCACCCCAAGAGGGACCCTCGGGCTCTACCTTAGGCCAAGCCAGTTTCTGTCTTCCACTTCCGGTTGACTTCAGAGCCACCTGGACTCTGTTTCTCAGCCTCCTCTTCTGACCTTCTCAGCTCCTCCTTCCAGCCACCCCCTCCCCAGAGTCTGGCATCATGCACAACGTCCCTTTCCCTCCAGACTTTCCTCCCGGCAAGCCTCTCCTTCAACACCCTGACTCCTCTTCCTCCTCTCCACCCCTGCTCCCCCCATGGGCTCATCATTCTCCCAAGTCTGGCCCAGACCCTCTCAGCCATCAAGCAAACGGTCTCCCATATCCTCGGCCGCTCTCTTCCTCGGGAACTCTCTTGGCAGGTGGGCCCCACTCTCCCCTCCCTTCTTCCTCCTGACCAGGCCCTATGCTGCAGAGACAAAACCACATCATGGCCAGAATGGAACCACCCCAAATTCTTAAACAGAAGCCACAACTGGGCCCCCAGAATTGCCGGGTAACCCTCTCTGCACTGCCAGTCACTCTCCCTCCCCGTCTCTGTCCCTCCCCCACCATCACTCAGCATGGCAGTTCTTTCCGACCTTTTCCATTGGTCTCAAGTCACCTGCCCCAGTGCTGGGTCATCTCTCCTCTTACTTCAGGGACAAAAGCAGAAACTTCCGTTCCAGCCACTCTTTGTCCACATCTCCACCTGTCTCGAGGAAGGGGCTGTCCCACCTCCCACTCCTCTGTGTCAGTCCCCATCCATGTCCAGCTCTTGCAGGTAAGCCCTGGAGGTGGCACGTGGGGCGCAGCCCTCCCTCTCCATTCCCAGACCCCTCTCCCTCAGTCTGTGGCAGAGTGGGGCGGGGCAGTGCTGTGTTTCCAGGCAGATACAGCCTTGGCTTTCTGATGGCAACAGGCTGGTGACCAGCAAGCACACTGAACAGCAGCGAACAAGGCTCAACGTGCAAACGGCCCAGGCTTTCCTTGACCTCACAGAGCGCTGTTGCTCAGTTCTGCTTCCTGCCAGTCACTCCGCAGCAATGGCTCAGTAAGGGGATCCACTTAACCCTGCTGAATCCATGTTTTCTTTTGTTTGATGGTTTCAGAATGTTCTGCAGAACATTTTGGTTTCTCTAACACGCAGATGATCCTGCATGTTAGGCTGGGAAGGGCCAAGCAGAGGGGGTGTAATAAAGAGAATTAAGAAAATCCAGGCACTGAAGTACGTCCTATATCCCCTTCCTTTCAAGAGACAAGGAGTCATAGAAGCTTTGAGGCTTAAAGCCTTGAGCCACCTCTGGAAGGAAATCGGGCCTGCAGAACCTGAATGCCAGAGAGGCATTTACCCCCTTGAGTAGGAAAGCATCTCAAGGTGGAAGTGAATGCCAGGTAGGATGAGGACGGTCACAAGCTATAGCAGAGGGCCCACTGCCTCCAGCCAGCATGGGCCTGAAGTCTCCACTGCCCTCAGCACCCCTCTGTGCTCTGGGGGCTGCTCTCTGAGGGCAGGCCTGTCCCACCAGGAGGATGCCAGCTGCCCTCAAGTTCTGCCTCGTTCAGGGGTAAAGAGCTGATGCTGAGAGGTAAAGATCTAAACTAGCAGATGCTGAGACACAGAGACCAAGGTCCCCAAATCCAGCCTCCCCTCTGGCTGATGATGCAAACCAGGTCTCCCCGGGTGCCCTTGCCCTGTAGTGAGAGGTGGGAATGAAGACAGGAGGACGATGGGTGAAGGCCTGTAAGCAGAGCCGCTCCAGTGGCTGCCCAGCTTGGAGGGTGACTGTAGGCACAGATGGGGAAAATGAGGCATGGAAAAGATGGCCAAGCAACTCTCAATCCTGTGGACATCATGATCTACAGGCCAGGTCAGCCCTCTTGGGAAGCTCCCCCACGGGGTCTGCCCCACTGCCCCTTTGAAGGGACACCTCTGGGTGTCCCTACTCTGCCCACTCAGACCCCATGATCCTTCCTGCTGCTTAACTTGCCTGGGATAAAGAGGGAGGCAGTGACTTTGTGATCCGGATTTAGCTACAAATGATGGACGTGGCACCGTGTGGTCACGAGGTGGCCTTGGGGTGGCAGCAGTGCTGGGGATGGTAAAGATGGTGGAAGAGAATGGAAAAGGGGTGGACACAGAGATAGTGAGGCAGCTTTGGGGGTACTAAGAGCAGGGGTGGTGGTGCCATGAATGACAGAACAGTGGTGGTGACATTGGCAGTGAGGAGGCAACAGTGGTGGTGACATTGGCAGTGAGGAGGCAACAGTCGTGCTAACACCAGCAGTGATGGGACAGCAGTCGTGGTGACATTGGCTGTGATGAGACAGCTGTCATAGTGATGTCAGCTGCGATGGGACGGGGGTCATCACACCATGCTGAGATGGCAGTGCTGGTGACACCGGCACTGCTGGGATAGTGGAGGTGGTGGCCATGTGGAGATGGCAGTGGTAGCTCCAACGTGCTGGGGCAGCAGTGAGGTTGTGACAGTGGCTAGGCAGGGACATGGCCAGGTCAAGCTAACCTTAGAAGCCCTGGTGCTGGCACCCCAGGGGACAGGAAGGACACTGACCTTCTTGGCGACGGTACAGACTTGCTCAGCTGGCAGATAGTCGAAGGGGAAAATGAACCTCCAGTTGAAGTTGCCTTCACCTCCCAGGGAGCGATAATGCACATCTGTCTTTTGCTTGTGTTCTTCAAAGCCAATCATCCAACTAGACATACACGTTTTTAGATAACGGTTCTCATTAAGATTTCCAACACAGTATATACATCTTCAATTTAGGTGGACAAGGAGTTAAGAAGGTAAATAAGCTTACTGCAAAAAGAATTCCCAGGAAATCAGCATGATGTACAAAATGTGCCATAAATTTTAAAACGTTCTAACTTCCCACCACTAAACTTGTAAGTTCAACCCAAAGTTCAGTGCCAAAAAGAAATCTGGTGGAGAATGATTTCCCAAAAGGCAGAGACCATCCCCAGGAGCCCTCCTTGGAAGCTTGCTTGTTCTCCCCTTCCCTGAGCCAGAGCCCCCCATGCTGCGCACAACCCAGAGGGAGCACGGGAGCCGCGGCGAGCGGGACAGGCAGGAGGACACTGGTTCCTACCCTTTCACGTAAATGTCGCTCATCTTCTCTCCGGTGATGCTCAGGTCATCCAGGATCACATCTCTGGTGTTCCAGATAATACAACGCAGAAAAAACCTGGGGAGAGGCGTGACTCCAATCCACCCAGATTTCCTACCAAAGGATGGGAGGGCCTTGGCCAAGAAGCAGACTGAACCAAGAGGACTCGATGCCTGCCTGGCTGGACACTGGCCCAGGCCCGAATGAGAACTGCATTCTGTGACCCAAGCAGCCTGAAGCCCAGCAAAAAGAGCAACCGCCTGGTCCCACCCATAGCAGGCTGCAACGCCCCCCACCCCCAGCCCAGTTCAGAGCCTCTGGCTGGGCAAGTCACCTTCTGGCTCTCCGTGGGGTGATGTTGAAGGGAGGTCCAGGCCGCCCCAGGGCCTTTGGAAACAGGTCGACCCACATCTGCAGCTTCCCCTGCGGAGACAGGGTCCGTTCTCTCCCCACCCTTCTCATTTAACGAACTGTTACCACACACCTGCCCTGGGCCAGGCACTGAGGAAACAGAGCAGAGAAACCCAGGCCCTTCCAGGGAAAGGCTCACTGCCCTAAACAAGGGACTACAGAGTCAACTGCAGAGGTGGCCGCTGCCCCACAGGACTTGGGCCTGTGCCCGGGGCTCAAGGCTCAGGGCGGGCTTCTCAGAGATGGCGGTGGCTCAGCTGAGTCTCAGAGTCCAGGGGAATGGCATGTGCGTGGCCGTGGCGTGTCAGAGAGCACCGTTCAGTTACGGATGGGACACCACTCTCCTTACCTGCCCCTCATCCTCCTCCCTCTCCGCAAGTGAGGTGTGAATGTGTCTCATCTTAGAGAAGAAGGAGCAGGGATTGAAGTCACTTGGTTAAGTCAGTTCTGCAGGGTCACAGAACTAGAAGATGAAAGAGCCAACGTTTCATTTCCACACCCGTTGTGCCACCTTGGGGAGGCCGGTAGCCAAACCACTAGGTGAAGAGGGAGCTGAGTTCCAAACAACAGAGGCAATGTTTTCTGGCATTCACAAAGGCATCATCATGGCTCACCTCGCCTTACTCTTTGCCTATAACCGTGTCTCTCCTTCTACTCTTCCAAAACCCAGCTCTGAGGTCACCTCTTCCAGGAAGCCATCCCTGTCACCATCCCAAGGCAGCTATCTCTGTGGTCCCCACCCTTCAGTGTGGGAGGACTCCCCTGCTCCTGAGGATTGTTCTCTGTGGGTGGCTCTGTCACTTGGTCATAGGATGCCAGTGATCCTGGCTGTACACCCTACAGCGGCCCAGCACAGGGTTGGCCATCTGAGACAGAGTCACTGACAGACAGTGATTGGGTGGGGGCATCCTGAGGTCAGGCTGAAATAGCAAGGCTTCAGGATGACAAGGAGAGGTTGGAGGCCAGGCCTACAGGGATGAGCGGGGAGAGTTAGACTCATTTCACAAGCCCTGAGGGATGGGGGCAGCCAGGGGAAGCCAGGCCCTAGAAAGCCCCTCCCAGGCCAACCATGGCTGCACTCAGACTGTGAAGAGATGGGTCAAGGGAGGATTGACCAAATCCCAAGGTCCCCACTGGCCCTTCTGGAATATCCATGTTGTCAAGGGGGGATTGACCAAATCCCAAGGTCCCCACTGGCCCTTCTGGGATATCCATGTTGTCAAGGGGGGATTGAACAATCCCAAGGTCCCCACTGGCCTTCCTGGGGTTGGGGCTGTCCGGAGTTCGAGGACTCTGGGACCCAAGGGTCCAGATTCTACCTGCTCGATGTCCGGCTGCAGGGGGCTGTAGAGGGGCCGAGACTCCACGTGCTCTGGGACCAGGCCCTGCTGCCGAAGCACATGCAGAGCCAGACGCTCCTCCACTGGGCCCAGGTGTGGGTTTGGGATCCTGCCAGCCTCTGCCCCAGAGAGAAGACAAAAAAGTTGCAGGAGCTGGGGAAGCAAGAGATGATGGGGCTGCCCAGGGAGCAGGCTGAGCAAGGCTACCTGAGGCTCATGGGGAGCCCTGAACTCCCACAGCCTCACCCCCAGCCCAGATGCACTTGTTCTGGTCCTCATGTCTCACTTTCTATAGGGGAAATCTTGCTGTCCATGAGCTGCAGGCTTAACATTCAGAGTCTCCATTGCCATCATTTCTAACAAGCTGTTCTATAAAGTTTTCTTCCTATTTTCCACCATACAAATCCTTCCTGTTTCCAAAGCTCACCTCTTCCAGGAAGCCCTCCCTGACTGCTCCCAACTCTAAGCCTCAGCAACCTTTACCCCTAAGTCTGGCATCTCAGTACTGTGAGTATTATGCTCTCATTCATGTAAGTTGTTCTGTTAGTAGCAGTAGCTAAAACAATACCAATAACAGCAAATACTTCTAGAGCAGGAACCACATGCCAGGCACTATTCTTCAAGATATTAACATATTTAATCTTCATAAGGCTCCTAGAAGCTAAATGCTGTGATTGTCCCCATTTTAATAGATGAGAAACTTGAGGCACAGAGAGCACACAGCTAGCAGCAGGGCAGCTGAGATCACATGCTCACTTAGGAAAGGTGCATGACTGGGCATGAACACCCCTTCCTGTCCCGGGTGCTTCCCAGGTACAGCTCCTCCTTGCTAGGAGATGGGTCAAAAACTTATGCCACAGATGGGGAGAAGGCATGGGGAGTCCTGACCCTGAGACGCCATGCACACCCATATGTACACACACGTGTTCACCCATCAGACCTGCCCCCCCATCTCGGTAGGGGCCCCAAAGGAAGACGCATGGCGCCTCAGAAGGCATACCGGGCCAGGACCCTGGCTCTGCTCCTAGCCGACTGGGTGGCACTGGGCAGGTGGTTTGCCACTCTTGGTCTTACCGGCCTCCTGTGTAAAGGCAGGCAGATGTTGGACCTCACCATCTCTAGCTTTCTGGCTTTTGTTTCTTATGACTCTGTGACCATGAGCCACAGCCCTGTGCTAAAGTTGCTCACAGACTAGTAGAAGGAAATGAGACTCCCTCAAAAACAGATGCACATTCTACAGGAAAAGGGAATGAAGGGGGCTGGGGAGTGCCTTATGGCCGAGCCTGGCTCTGCCATGACCTGGGAGTCAGGAAAACAGAATGAGACGGAGGAGGGGGTGGGGGATGGGGCATCAAAGCCATCATTTCCCTTTTATAACCTTGGCACCAGCTCTGACATCAAACATCTCTGAAGCAACCAGAAGGCGAGGGCCCAGCTGGGCCTGTAAACACCTCTGGGGAGTCTGAGCTGTTCTGAGTGGGTGATGCAGGCCTGCGGGCATCTCAGACACACGGAGAGCATGTGGTGGGATTCTCCACCAGGACTGCTGGGCAGAACCGGGAGCAGGGTGGGGGCACTACAAGGCCTCCTGCCTGCTTTGGGATCCTTTAGATGCATGGGCTGCGGGTGAGGAACTTGGAAGGCATCATCAAGGTCAAGCTGCCAAGCTGGTGCAATTTAAGTAAACTGTTTCTCAGAAGTGAACTGTATCCCAAACTCCACCCAGAGTCAGAGCAGCCAACGCCAGAAACAGACTGGGCCTAACTCTAACCCTGACACTGGCTTCAGACTCACCTCTGCTCTTGCCCTCAGATGGGCCCCAACCTGGCCTTGGACTGCACTCTGACCCTGGCTGTGCCCTGACCTCTAATTTTCGCAGTGGCATCACAGGTCAGTACCGGTCCTAAAAGTTTCAAGTGCAAGTGAAGCCCATCTGTGCTGCCCACAGCCTGCTGATGTGGATTACGTCCACTTGGGCCCTTTATGGTAGCAGAGGGTCTGGTGAGAGAGGAAGGGGTACAGCAAGAGCCCACCATGGTTTGTGGTCATGTGCCAGCTCACCTATCTCTTCAATGGAGTATTCTTTATCCTGAAACATCACACTGCCTGTGCGGTACACGGGCGCCTTGACTCTGCGCTGCTGGCAGAAGAGGTGAAGGAGCTGGGAGGGGCGAAGCTGATCCCGCCACTGGTTCGGTCCAGAGCTGAGGACCAAGCACAAGAATAGATGAGATGCTTCAAGGACACTGACGAGGGACATGCAGGGACCAGTGTACCCCCATGCACAGCACTGCCCACCCTTTGCTTTTACGTGGGTGCCCCATCTGATCGCTCACCGTGACTGGGCATCCCCATTTTACAGAGGGAGAAATGAAGGCTCAGAGAGAAAAGGACTCGTTTAAGTGTGGAATTGCAACTTAAATGTTTTCAATTTCCAGAGTTAAAGAAGCAGACCCAGACAAGACTCGAGATGATGGGAAGGGGGTGCTGTCTACACATGCATTCCCCTGACAAACAATCACAGAATTCCTCTTCGGGCCCAGCTGCAGCACATGTGTCCTTCCATCTGTCTCCCCTGCTTCCTTCCTGCCTTCCTTCCCTCTCTCTCTTTCCAGGTACCCAGCCCTCTCCAGGCCTTCTGTGTGCATTACAGAGAACTGGATTATAACAATGTGATGAGCCAGGTTCTTGATTCAAGGCTATTGCTTACAACCAATAACATCTCTGGGCCTCAGTTTCTTCATCTGTGGAGTGGGGATAGGGCTCCCACTGGACTCAATGAGAGAATGGCTAGGAAGTGCTAAGCCCAGGGCTGGCACATGGTAAGTGCTCAGTAGACCAAGGTGGTATGTTGTCAGAAAAGCAGACAGCCCCCATTCACGTACACACAGTAGGTCTGTGGGAGTCCACAGCGAGCCCCAAACTTGGACAGCAGCCTGTTCTCTAGGTCGATGACCGTCTCACCAATCTTTTCATCCTTGGAGAGGAGGTCATAGTCGTAGAGAGTGATCTTCAGGTCCTTCTCCAGAGGCAGAGTGCAGGTCAGCTCAAACATCCTACAGGAAGGGCAGATTCCTGATGTCACCCGACACGGTGCACCCAAGGGAGAGGCAGGGCAGGGCAGGGCAAAAGCTCAAAACTACCCCATGGAGTCTTCCTTCCTTGGAGCCCCTGTAGCTCTTACAGGCACAACCACCTACAGCACTGCTGTACTGGGCCTGAGTGTGTGTGTTGGGGGAGAGAGGACAGGACTTTCCCAAATAAACTGTGCTAGGTATAAGGCAGGTGCCTGCCTGATGGACCACAGAATGAAAGAACGAATTAGAAAAGCACATTGAAACTGAAGCTCTGACCACGACCGGGAGACCAGAGATGCAAGATGTGAAGCTCCAGAGCCAGGAGCCAGAGCTTCGGAATTTACTAATGACGTGGTTTCAGACCCGCTCTCCAGGCTCTTCACACTCACTTCTGGGAGGGGATGGAGGGAGAATTTGTGAAAATATTTCTTTGGCAAGAGCTCCTACTGTATCTGAGACCCCCACCTACCCATCAAAGGCAGAGGTATTCTCCCTTCTCCCCCTAAAATGGGAGACACAAGCCTGGCACCTGGCGCACACTCAGGAAGCTAAAGCAGCTTGTGGCAGGGAGAAGGAGGGCAGGGGCCACATTTGGGAGGAGCTGTGCTCTGGCCCATGCCTGGGCAAGGAACGCAAGGACTTCCTGGGAGGAGAAGAGACCACTATGAGGCCAGACTGGAACTGCTCTGAATCCTGCCTGTGGCACCCCCAAAGAGTTACAGCAGTGAGAGATTGTGGAGTGGACCATCTGAGAACCAGGGGCCAGGGACAGCAGCTAAAGGGATGCAGCAAATGCCATATCCCAGGAGGTACAGTGGGAGGGCTCATGGGGGGCTCTCTGGGAATCTCTGGAAAGCACCCACAGGAAAAGTCAGCTTTCAACATCTGCTGTCCAGAGAGTGCCCGGATGACAGGGGTGGTGAGCACCTGGGACAGGGCCCTCTCTCTAGCCCTGATTCTACAGGGGTTAGAAGCTCAGAGGTCAGCCAGAGCAGGAAGGGAGAAACACTAGACCCAGGAATGGAGGAAGGCAGTGCCCCTCCTTCCCTTCACACACACACACCCCACATACATGGACACAGACACACATACACATACACACACATACATACACACAGACACATACACACACCTACACAGACATGCACATACACACATATACACATACACACACATATATATACACCCCACACATACACATGAACACACACATACACATTCCTAAACACACATACACACACATGCATACATGCACACATATATACACAGACACAAATACACACACACAAATACACACATATACACAGACATGCACAGACACACACGTATATACACACACAGCTGCACCCAAAAAGGGGACACACTCCCCTAGAGCCTCAGGGAGCTCAGGATTCCATACAAATGGATGATGGGTTTGTGAGATAAAGTGGCTGAGCTCAACGTGGGCAGAAAAGTCACCTGCCTGTCAGTTTCTGCAGGGGAGAGGAGAAGGTAACACCATGGAATACATGCTGACAAAAACAAAGTTGTGCTTTGATTCCACCTCATGCATTATGTTTGTCTGACACACGGGTTATGGAATGGAAGGGTTTCTGTTGTGATCTGAGGGAGGCTTGAAGCACCAGGCAGACCAGCTCGGCCAGGATTGGGGGGAGATGGGGAAACAGGCATGGGAGGGGTGTGTTCCTACACTGGCTCCTCTATCTCCCCTGAGCCCTGACACGCCCCCACCCACCGTGGAACAGGCCCTGCCCACTGCCCCATCACCACTAGCCTGAGGCCCTGCACCAGTACCTGGAGCTTACCATACAGAATTCCTCTCTCCCACCTACCACTTCCCTCCAATCCCCGCTGGGTTGGGGCTCATCACTGGCCAGGGCTGGCTCACCTTCAAAAGCTGCATTTCCCCAAGGAGATTGGGTCCTCACTGAAGGGTGAGTGACCACAACTAACTCAACAGATTCCAGTTTATAAATGCAATATGTGACTTGATGACATCAGAACAGTAGGTGTCTTCTCCTGCAGGTGCCAGAGAAACAGCCACCACCCTCCGTCTGCATCCTCCCCTCTCTGGCCTAAACAAGCTCACATCCAAAGAGCAACTCAGGATGCCTAGGAACTACCTCCATGCAATGGGCCTTGATTCTTCCTTTCCTTGTCCTTAGATTTCAGGAATCATTTTACTATCTTGGGTCTACATTATTCCTCTAGCTCTTGCTACAGACACAAGTGGGACACTTACAGAGAATTCATTACTAAATGCAATGACATATACCAGATTGTCATATACCAAGACATTAGTAAAAGGACATTAGTGGGAAAACTGACGAAATCCTTTAAAAAAAAGTCTAGAGTTTGGTTAATCATAATGCACCAAAGACGACTTCTTCATTTTGACAAATGCCCCATGGTTAGGTAAGATGTTATCAGTGGGGGAAATTGAGTAAAGGGTATATGGAAATTCAGCACCGTCTCTGTAACTGTTTAGTAAATCTACGATTATTCCAAAGTAAAAGTTTATCTTAAAAAAAAAAATGAAGAAGAATTGGCAAATGCATCTTCTGAGCTTTCACATAGATTTCTTTCCTTTTTTTTTTTTTTTTTTTTTTTTGAGACAGGGTCTTGCTCTGTCACCCAGGCTGGAGTGCAGTAGTGTTATCACAGATCACTGTAACCTCAAACTCCTAGGCTCAAGAGAGTTGAGGTTACATCTCCCACCTCAGCCTCCCAAGTAGCTCAGACCACAGGCATGTACTCTCATGCCTGGCTAAGTTTTTTAATTTTTTTTGTAGAGAAGGGGTCTTGCTATGTTGCCCAGGCTGGTCTCAAACTCCTGGACTCAAGCCATGTAGATTTCTAATTTTAGAGGTAATTGTTTAGTGTTTATCTAGGAGCTTCTGCTGGGATCAAGTCTTTCACAGCTAAAGAAGAGCTAGCCGATGCTATGCCACCTTAAATGCAAGATTTAAGGAATACAGTTTTGCTCCAGGAGGTAGAGACTTCACAGTGCCAGCCGAAACTCCCCCACTAGACTGTAGGTCATCCTGTCTGGGTCCTCCACCCCAAGACCCAAGATGCCCCAATTTACTTTCCAAATACAGGCTCCAGCGTGCAGGGGATGTAGCTATCCTGGTCGCTCACTGATTTCTTCCCCATGGAGATCTTGATGTAAGGATCACACTGGAGGAGGAGACAAAATGCTTCTGTGAAATCACTGTCCCAACATGTCTTTGGGGCTTTGTGAGTGCCTTGCCTCTGGATGGCATGAGGGAGCAACCCTCAGGACGCTGAGATGCGGGCTGTGTCCTGCCAGGACAGGGCCCTTCCTACACACCACACCACTCCACTTGGCCCCTGACATGGGCTTCTGGCCTTGGCTCCAGCAGTGGGAATGGGCGCCTGAGCCCTTCACACCCCCAGTCTACTGCTCCATTGGGAGAGGCCAGGCCCTTACCAGAAACACAACTGTCTGTATTACACACATGACAAGTCCAGGCTGGGTTCCTCTCTGCGACCTCCACTTAAGCATATGGAAAAGGAGAGGGGCAGTCAGCCTATGGCAGCCTAGGCTAGCCCAGGAAGGCGACCCCCCATGCTTACTGCAAGCACCAGCACCCCTCGGCAGTGGCCCAGCAGCTAGGGCTGCAGAGTGCCCAAGATTAGTCTGGCATCGAGAAGGCTTCAAGCGTATAAACAAACCTGCTGGCCATGACCACACTTTGGAGGCTATCACTGGTGCTCAGGCTAAGGACTGCTCTGTTCTGCCCCTTGAAAGGTGAGGTTACAGGGATGGGACACCAGGCTTCCACCCACCACCTGAAGGACACACACTAGGCCTAAACCTGCCTAATGAGACAAGAGGGGACCCAGCCTCATGCCTGTAAACACGCATGAGGCCTCATCCTTGCCTCTCTTCTTTCCTCTTTCTTTCTCCTCCCAACATTTCTTTCGCCTCCCACCCCTGCCATCTCCCCATAATGCCAGGCTCCTTCCCTCCTTCAAATCTCCCCTCTCCATCTCAGGCAATGACTAGAGGCAAACAGCTTAGGCACTTGCGTTGGGCACAAAATGTAACGAAGGCCCAAAACAGTGATCAAGATAAACAGTATTTTAATGCAATATTTTTAAAATTAAAATCAATGTCAATAGTCCATGATGAACAAAATATCGAAATTTTAAATAAAGACAGGATGAGCATTGCCAGCATTCCCTCTTGCCTGGGACTCCACCAGCACTAGGCATGGCAGTTACTAACCCTGCTCCTCTCCCCCATCACTCCGCCCCACTCACCATTGAGAGTCCCAACCTACACCTTCAGCCTTACTTATCTTTATGCCTTATTCTTGTTCTAGACATACATTAAGCAATTTTCTTTCAAACCTTTGCCTATGCTTTTGACCCCTCTTAAAACACTATTTTCTTCTCCCTCCCAGTCTGTCAAAATCTCATCTATCCTAAGAGTTCTAGTCCTTCCAGGAAGCCTTCCCCATTTTCCCAAAGTCCTGTACTGACATTGACCTTTCCTGACCTTCTAGAGCACTTTGTGCTTAACAGAACTCCATCCAGGCACCTCTCAGTTTTGTGTGTGTGTTTCCCAACCTACTATAAACTCCCTGATGCAGAGTTTGTGTCCAGGTTCTGCAAGCTATCTGTACCTGAGCCTGCTACTCTGGGGGAGTTAAGGGCTCTAGGAAAGTTACCTTCCCATTGGGGTCCTTGGGCTGCAGGCCAAATGCTCGGACAATGTAAATACGGACCAAGCACTCCTGTGGTCCCTGGGAAGCCAGCTGGTGGAACTGTCTTGGGGGCATGGGGATGGCTGGGTCTTCTGGGAGGGGATAAATTCTGAAGAGGCCCTATAAAGAAGAAAGGGTTAATTTTCATTTTTATCATCATGGTTGATATGTTTGGCTTTGTCCCCACCCAAATCTCAAATTGAATTTTATCTCCCAGAATTCCCACGTGTTGTGGGAGGAACCCAGGAAGAGATAATTGAATCATGGCGGTTGTGCCAGTCTTGTGATAATGAGTAAGTCTCATGAGATCTGATAGGTTTACTAGACGTTTCTGCCTTTGCTTCTTCCTCATTTTCTCTTGCCACCACCATGTGAGAACTGGCTTTCACCTCCCACCATTCTGAGGATTCTGAGGCCTCCCCAGCCACGTGGAACTGTAAGTTCAATTGAACCTCTTTTTGTTCCCAGTCTTGGGTATATCTTTATCACCAGTGTGAAAACATACTAATACAATAAATTGGTACCAGGAGTGGGGTGTTTCTGAAAAGATACTCAAAAATGTGGAAGTGACTTTGGAACTGGGTTACAGGCAGAGGTTGGAACAGTTTGGAGGACTCAGAACAAGACAAGAAAATATGGGAAACTATGGAACTTCCTGGAGACTTTTTGAATGGATTTGCCCAAAATGCAATATGTACAATAAAATCCAGACTGAGGTGGTCTCAGATGGAGACGGGGATCTTGCTGGGAACTGGAGCAAAGGTGACTTTTGTTATGTTTTAACAAACAGACTGGTGGCATTTTGCCCCTGCACTAGAAATTTGTGGAACTTTGAACTTGAGATAGGTGATTTAGGGCATCTGGGGGAAGAAATTTCTAAGCAGCAAAGCATTCAAAAGTTGACTTGGGTGCTGTTAAAAGTATTCTGTTTTAAAAAAGAAACAGAGCACAAAAGTTCAGAAAAATTGCAGCTTGATGAATTACAGTTCAGAAAAATTGTAGCAGAAAAGAAAAACCCATTTTTTTAACAACATAATGGGTTTATATTTAATATAGCTCTTCTCATCAAAAGGATGTTACTCAGTTAATATAAAGTTTTTTTCTTAACAATAAATCTCTTTTCCATGTCAATGTCTATAGTCTTTTTTAACATTAATTTTTCTCTGCATTTCAGTGTTAGATACACTGAATACATTTTTCTAAACATTATTTCCCCAGAGATAAAAATTTCCCTTTTTGGCTGACTCTCTGATATCTAAATACAATATTAACTTGAAAGACAACAAAACAAAAATCTAATAAAAAGATGGAGAAAGACTCCTCAATAATTCAGGAGGCAGTGATTATAAGTGAACAGTGGTGATTTCCTAAGATTCTGGGCAAGAGCTTCCTTCTTCCTATTTCACATGCTTTGAGAATTCTAAAACTATGAAATATTACTTATGTAAGTTTCAGCCATCTTACTTCTTTGACCTGCTTTCCAACTAGCAATACAAATTATAGGTTGCATTTTTCTGTGCATTATTTGTTGCAAAGAAAATATTTTTTTTTCCAATTTATATGTGTATGTTTGTTCCTATTTCATGGAAACAACAAAAAATGTAAAACTCCCTTATTTACTGATTCTTGGAAATTTTCAGACACCAAAGCTCAGATTTAGCCTCTACAGCGCAAAGGTTGAAAAGGGTGAGGTTTGATGCAGTAGGCCTTTCAAAGTCACATCTGTCCATTTCCTTTTTGTGCATATACCCCCAAGCAGGCACAAATGCCTGTAATGCTGAGAACCACACCTAATGAGGGCGACTGCATCACCAGCTTCTACTGCTTTGACAATAGGCAGCACCAAAAGCAGTGGCATGAAGACTAAGGACAACTGTGTTGAAACTGAGGTCATGATGTTGGAATCTTTAAGTCTGAAAATTCCAAAGAAAAGGCATATATAGAATTCTATCTGACTTGAAATTTTCCCTTCCTGGAGCTCTGGATGCTGAGATTAAGAGGTTCCACATGACACTACCTTCCAGGAAGCAGCCATTACAGGAATAAAAAAAAAACCATTTTTTGAGAAGAAATTCAAGCCGGCTACAGAAATTTGCATAAGTAGCAAAGAGCCTAATGTTAATCCCCAAGACCATGGGGAAAATGTCTCCAGGCCAGGTCAGAGATCTTCATGGCAGCCCCTCCCATGAAGGAAAAAGTGGTTTTGTGGGCCTGGCCCAGGGTCCCCATGCTGTGTGCAGCCTAGGGACTTGGTGCCCTGTGTCCCAGGTGCTCCAGCTGTAGCTGAAAGGGGTCAATGAATAGCTTGGGCTACTGCTTCAGAGGGTGGAATCCCCAAGCCTTGGCAGCTTCCAGGTGGTGTTGAGCCTGTGGGTGCATGGAAGTCAAGAAATGAGGTTTGGGAACCTCCACCTAGATTTCAGAAGATGTATGGAAATGCCTGGATGCCTAGGCAAAAGTTTGCTGCAGAGGCAGGACCCTCTGCGGAACGTCTGCTAGGGCAGTACAGAAGGGAAATCTGGGGGTTCTGAACCCCACATCTGGAGCACTGCCTAGTGGAGCTGTAAGAAGAAGGCCACCATCCTGCAGAACCTACAATGGTAGATCCACTGACAGCTTGTGCCGTACATCTGGAAAAGCCATAGACACTCAATGCCAGCCCATGAAAGCAGCCAGAAGCGAGACTGTAACCTGCAAAGCCACAGAAAAGGAGCTGCCCAATACCATGGGAACCTACCTTTTGCATCAGGATGTGAGGCCTGGAGTCAAAGGAGATCATTTTGGAGCTTTAAAATTCGACTCCCCACTGGATTTCGGACTTGTATTGGCCCTATAACCTTTTTGTTGTGGCCAATTTCTCCCATTTAGAGCACATGTATTTACCCAACCTGCACTCCCACTGTATCTAGAAAGTAACTAGCTTGCTTTTGATTTCACAGGCTCATAGGTGGAAGGGACTTGCCTTGTCTCAAATGAGGCTTTTGTGTTAATGCTGAAATGAGTAAAGAGTTTAGGGGACTATTGGGAAGGCATAATCAGTTTTAAAATGTGAGAACATGAGATTTAGAGGGGTCAGGGGTTAAAATGACATGGTTTGGCTATGTCCCCACCCAAATCTCAACTTGAATTGTATCTCCCAGGATTCCCATGTGTTGTGGGAGGAACCCAGGAGGAGGTAATTGAATCATGGAGGCCATTTTCCTGTGCTATTCTTGTGATGGTGAATAAGTCTCATGAGATCTGATGGGTTTATCAAGGGATTCTGCCTTTGCTTCTTCCTCATTTTCTCTTGCTGCTGCCATGTAAGAACTGCCTTTCACCTCCTGCCATGATTCTGAGGCCTTGCCAGCCATGTGGAACTGTTAAGTTCAATTAAATCTCTTTCTTCCCAGTCTTGGGTGTGTCTTTATCAGCAGCATGAAAACAGACTAAAACCAAACTAATGTAATTGTCACCAACACAATCACCATCATGACTATCACTCTCATCTCTACCAGAGTCACCACCACCGAGACCACCAAGCCCAACACCATCCCAGCACCACAGTCAGATTCTGTGTTGGTGGCATCACCATCACCGTCTCTGTTACCCACAGAGTTACCAACATCAGCACCAGGGTCACTGCTGTGGTTACGATCCCTCCCCTTCACTTATTGCTCTAACACCATAGTCTTAGGCTCACCTGGGTTAGGGACATGTCCTCAAGGATTTACCTTAAATTCGCCAATGACAGATGGATCTTCTGTTTCCTCCTGCGTCTTGCCCCGGTACAGCTTGAAGGTGTTACAAAAGTCAGACAGGCCCTCAAAGGCCTCCACTTTCTCCAGTTGCGTGTCATAGACCTGCCATGCATTGGGGATTAGAAGAGGGGACAAGAGAAAGAAAGAAAGTAGAGCAACAACAGAGGACGAGGAAACAAGAGAAGGAGGGGAAACGCAACAGTATGAGAGTGAACAAAGAGAGGGAAGGAAGAGAGAAGACAAGGAGGGAGAATGGCCAAAAAAAATAAATAAATAAAGGAATGAAGGCAAAGAAAAGTGTAGGGTTGGAGAGGTAGAGAGGTCACAGAGGGAGCCAGGGAGGAACAGAGGAGGAGATAGAAAGAAAAGTCCAGGGAAGGGAGCAAAAGGGACGATATTTATTCAGCTCCATTAGGGAATAGGGTTTTCTGGTTAATCAAATATTCTAAGTACCTGAGAGTCATCAGAGACATGGGCAGAACATTTTTCAAAATAAAAAGATTATGAATGAACAAAAGAGTGGACTGATGTTTTATTTGATGACTGTGACAAATGTCTGGAAAATTAATGGGTCAGGATTTCAAGCAAAAATGTTCACGTACAGGGTATCCAATGACAATGGTATCAAATACCAAGCTAACCATGTCTTCTGAGCATGACTTTAAATGTGTTAACTCAATTGATGTACCTGTCTCTTCTCAAATAGCCAATGATTATTATCTGTTAAAGCAGTGTTTTAGAATTGCTTAGGCTTTAATAAAACAGCAAGATTTTTTTTATTGTGCTGATAAAATGTACCTAATAAACAGTAGCATTAAACAGGTTAATATACATGCTAAATCGCTCACATCTGAAATCATCTTTCTAAATACTATTTCTCATTTAAGCCCAACTCAAATTCTGTCTCTTCCTTGAAGCTCAAGTTCTATCTTTTCTAATAAATACTTAATTATGTAAGTGATACAGGCTTGTTATTTAAAATTTAGAAAAATATAAGCAAATATTTTTAAATTTTAATATTGTCTTAAATTCTTTGATTCTCAAAAATAACTATTTGAAAGCATTTGGTATATGTCCTTTATATATCTTCTTTATATATATAATTTTTTAACCAAAATTATGAACTCACAAGATCCAAACTTGTTTTGTAGCTTGTTTTGTGGGTGGAGGAGGCAAGTGAGGGGAAAAGTCTCACTCTGTCACCCAGGCTGGAGTGCAGTGGCGCAATCATGGCTCACTGCAGCCTTGACCTCCTGGGCTCAAATGATCCTCCTACCTTAGCCTCCTGTAGCTGGAACTACAGGTGTGCCACCACACCGAGCTAATTGCTCTTTTTTTTGTAGAGACAAGTTCTGGCCATGTTGCCCAGGTTGGTTTCAAACTCCTGGACTCAAGCAATCCTCCCACTTCATCCTCCCAAAGTGCTGGGATTACAGGTGTGAGCCACTGTGCCTGGCTTGTCACTTGTTTAATCTAATGATGTACCATGAAAATCTTTAAAAGATCAAAACATAGACTTCCATAATACTCTTCCTACTGACAACATGATATTAAATTTTACAAATATATCACAAGATACAATGAACATTTAGTTTTTCTGTTTTTCAATTTTTTTTTTTTAATTTTACCTTCTGTAAAGACGGGGTCTCACTATGTTTCCTAGGCTGGTCTCCAACTCCTGGCCTTAAGCAATCCTCCCACCTCAGCCTCCCAAAGTGTAGAGATTATCGACATGAGCCACCAGACCCAGCCACTATTGTTTTTTTAAACCACTTATAGGGTATAGGAGTTTTAAAAACTCCAAGTGTTCTATGTACCTGTTTAAATTTATCTTTATGATAAGCTCCTAGAAAAAGAATTCCTGGTCAAGGAGTATGCGCATTTTAAGACCTTTGATGTGCACAGATTGCTCTCTGGAAAGCTGTATAGTTGCATATACTCCTATCCACAGTGTACTAGTGTATCCACAGTGCCCACACTCCCAGTCTTTCACCATCACTGTACATTTTCACCCTACTTTAACTTTGTTAATTTGGTAGATGGAAGATGGCATGCTGAATTTTTAATTGCATTTATTTAATAGCGATCATAAAAACAATAGAGAAACTTGCATGGGTTTATCAGCCATTTGTATTTATTCTGCTCATCCTTGTCACTTGTACATTTTCCATCTATTTGTGTCTGTTTTCTGTTCGGCGGTGATTTGAGAGACTTCTTGGTCTATAAAGGATATTAACCTTTAGTCTATCAAATATTTGTCCCAATCTGTCACGTGCCTTTCAGTTATGTTTATATTTATGATATTTTTATTTATGGTATGTTTATGTTTGTGTTTATATTATATGTATGGTCATGTTTGGTTATCTTATTTTTGTTTATATTTATGATTTTTTAGCCATACCGGAAATTTCTAGATCATCTCATCTAAAGATCTTTTTGTTTATAGTGTTTGCCTTTCAAATTATACTTACAATGTCTTCATAGCAAGATATTCAACATTCAATTCAATTTGGTACACAGTGTAAGGCAAGAATTTATTTTTTGCTAAATGGTTAGGTAATTATCTAAGCATCATCTTTCCCATGACTTGTGTAATACGTCAAATGCTCACGCATCCTTCGGTTTGTGATCTCTGCTCTGCTCTGTTGATCTGTGTGTTTTTCACTGATACCATGTTTTAATCACTGTGGCTTCATAACCTGTTTCATTACCTGATGAAATTTTAAAACATGAAGTTCCATTCTAAACAAATGTTTCTTTGGAATTTTTGTTAGGCTTGCATTAAACATAAAACTAATTTTGAACAGGGGAATTGGTATCTTTATAGTATCAGCATTTTAATACAGGAACGTGATCTGATTCTCAGCTTACCCCAGACTTTTATTATTTATAGGCATCTTCACACAGAGCCTAGGTGTTTACTGTTGAGTTTATTCCTCATGAAGCTTTCTTTGTTGGTACTATGAATGTGAATTTTTCTTCCAATAGATTTTCTAAATAGTTGCTGCCATCTTAAGGGGTTCTCCTGATGGTCTAATTTTTCAATTGGTTCTCTTCAGGTGGTAAGCAAGTCAGTCAGACAGAGGGATAATTTTGTCTTCTCCTTTCTAAAATGAACGACCTGTTTCTTTTTGTTGACGTTGTAATGGTTAGAAAATTCAGAACAATGTTAGTGATAACATTAACGTGATCATGGTGAGTCTTGTCTCTGTCAAAAGGACTGCCCTAGTGTTTCACTCAGTACCTTAACCTATACTGAGTCATAGGGCATTTCAGTAATCTTCAATCAATAAGCCATGGACTCTCGCACCAGACAAATGCACTTAGGAACATTCTTGAGAAATACAGGTTAAATTTTCACAGAAAAGAAATCTTCTGAAGTAATAAAGCTGGAGGTTCGTTGTTGGCTTCAAAGATGTTCTTTTTAACATTAAGGAAACTCCTATTTCCAATATGTTACTTGATCTTATAAATCATCAATAGATATTGAACTTTCTGAATGCTTTTCAGCACCAACTGAAATAATCTTTGTTAATGTTACCTACTGATATGATGAATACTGTTCATGATTTCCTAATGTTTGAACTTTTTATATTCCTGGAATAAAGCCAATTTGGTTTTCATGACATTATTTTATTACTGGTTAGATTTCATTTGCTATTATTTCTCTAAGATTTTTCATATATATTCATGTTATAAATGATATTTATACATATGGCTGAACTTTATCAGATTTTGGTGGTAATTCTAGCTCTATAAAAATCAAAGTTTTCTACATTTTAATATTTTCTCTGCTGTAAAACAGCATATATAGCAGAGGAATTATTTATTATTTGAAAATTTAGGAAATTCACTTCATAATTCCCTGGCTCCAGCTCTCTCTTTGAAGGTCATTCTTTGATAATTTTCTTGTTTCTTTCATAGCTTTTGCTGCTTCTTGAGACAGTTCTGGTATTTCTCTTTTCCTTCAGATTATCTCATTTTAAGGAGATTTTCAAATCTATTAACATAGAAATATATTTAGAATTTTTCTAAAATGTCCTAACTGCCAATTATCTCTACTGTTATGTCCCTATTTTTCCTTGTGGATTTTGGCTTGGTTTTCTCTATTTCTCTAAAGTAGATTTGCTGGAGAGTTGTCTATTTTAGTAGGCTCATTCCAATCAAAGTGCCAATTATTTGAGTTTTCAGTTCAACTCTATAATTTTTTTTCCGATTTTTTGTGCTTTTTTTTCCCCTTTTTATTTTTTCTTTTTCTTTTTTGTCCCGATGTTCTAAGGGCTTTTCATTATCATTATTCTTTCTACTTCTTGAATTGAAGCTTTATTTACTTCACTCCCTTTTTCCAGATAATGAAAATATTCACTTAGATGAAATTGTCTCCACTCACTACTGTCCTGGCATTGCCTCATTTGTTTTGATATATAATGTTTCCATTTTCATTTTCATGGCATTCTGTAATTATAGTTTTACCTTTATTATTATTTATCCCAGAGTTAGATACTTAATCAGTTTTCATTCTTTTGTAATTAATGTAATTTCTTAAGGCCACAAATTTCCTCCGAATGCTACTTTAACTATAACCATTAAGCTCTAATATGTAGTGTTTTGTTTCCTAGATGCTCTGTGATTTCTGTCAGTATTTCTCCTTCACTTAAGAATTGTTAAAATAGAGTTTTTTATTCTTTAATTTTCCAGGAAGAAGAGGCCTTTTGGGCTTTTGATCTTGTTATAAATTTCTAATTTTATCGCATTACAATCAGAAAATGTCTGTGGTATTGTCACTTTTTGAAATTTATTAAAGTTTTCTTCATGGCTTGTTACATGGTCAATTTTAGTAAAAGTGCCACAGTTGTAGCATTATTTTCAGGCTACTGGATTAAATCAGGTTACTAATCATGCCAAGCCTTCTATAACCTCTGACTTTTTTTCTTTTTTTGAAAAAGAGTCTTGCCCTGTCACCCATGCTGGAGTGCAGTGATGCTATCTTGGTTCACTAAAACCTCCACCTCCCAGGTTCAAGCGATTCTCCTGTCTCAGCCTCCTGAGTAGCTGGGATTACAGGCTTGTGCCACCACGCCTGGCTAATTTTTGTATTTTTAGTAGAGATGGGGTTTCACTATGTTGACCAGGCTGGTGTCAACCTCCTGACCTCAAGTGATCTGCACATGTTAGCTTCCCAGAGTGCTGGGATTACAAACGTGAGCCACCACGCCAGGCCTCCTCTAACATTTTTGTCTCCTTGATCTGACATGAACTGAAAGCAGGGAATTAAATCTCCCCCTACCAACCAGTGTGTTTCTATTGCTTCTTATATCTCCTGTAAGTTGTTTTTTGTAAGTATTGATGTTATATTATTTAGCATATATTCTCATAACTGTCTTATCTTAGAATTGTACCATTTAGCATTATCAAGTGTCATCCTCTGTCTCATTTAAGAACCTGAGTACTCTCTCATCTAATATTAAGATTACAACTTCTGCTGTCATTTCATTTGCATTTGCCAGGTACACATTTTCCCAATCTTATTTTCAAACTTTATATGTCTTTTTATTTGAGAGTTAGATTTTGCTTTGAAATCTGATTTAAATGTTTTAATTAATAAATGGCTGCTGCAACATGTATTGATGTGACAGATATGTTTAGTCTTTTTACATTTATTTTATAATTATATATCATGTAATGTATTTATATCTCATTTCCTCATTTCATAGGTTCTTTTTTTTTTTAATCTTTGACTGCATGGTCCATTTTCTGTATGTGGAGAGGAGGGCTGTGGTGCATGTGTGCAGTTCTTCTGACAGGTGGGATGACCTCAGCTTCCGTTCTAGCATTATTGTACATTTATATATTCTGATGATACTTAGCCCTTTGTGTCTTTAGGCATAGTATTTATAAGGTCCCTAATGGAGCAATAATAAAATAATCCAATTTTATCTCCCTCTTTCTCCTTATTACCCAGTTTTAGACAACAATATCTTCCTTCACATTTACCTTTATACCTTTTGCTTGTAACCTGCTTCTATGCCTATTATGTGACTTGCCAATTTCAAATAATATCTGTCCACTGGATTTATTTTATCATATGGCAATCAGTGTCCTTACTGTATATTCCATACTCTTTTGTCTTTCTCCACCTAATTTTTGTCAGTTTTATCATTTCTACATTTTCAGTATATATGATATTTACATTCTTACCTATTACTTTAACCCTTCCATTTGTTTTCATTTTGGTTCTAGGGTAAAATATGACCATATTCGGTCTTTTTTTTTTTTTTTTTGGAGACAAAGTCTTGCTCTATTAACCAGGCTAGAGTGCAATGGTGCAATCATAGCTCATTACAGCCTCGAACTACAACCAGTCCTTGTGTTGTGGTTTCTTTTTTCTTTTTTTTTGAGACAGAATCTCACTCTGTCACCAGGCTGGAGTGCAGTGGTGCGATCTCAGGTCACTGCAACCTCCGCCTCCCGGGTTCAAGTGATTCTCCTGCCTCAGCCTCCCAAATAGCTGGGACTACAGCTACATGCCACCACACCCAGCTAATTTTTGTATTTTTTTAGTAGAGACAGAGTTTCACCATGTTGGCCAGGATGGTCTCAATCTCTTGACCTCATGATCCACCTGCTGGGTGTAATTCCAAAGTGCTAGGATCACAAGCATGAGCCACCATGCCCGGCCCTCTGTGTGGTTTCTCCAGTTAACTTTCCAGTTAGCCAAAGTTCATCCCCTAGGAGTTCCCTCAAGACAGGCTGATTGGAACCATATTACCCTAGTTCCTGAATATGTGTAACTAATTATCTGTAGTCTTTATGCTTGCAGGGCAGCTTGGCTGAACATGTAATTCTCAGGTCACCATAAGATTATCAAGATTTCCTTGATAATCTTATATTGGTGTTTTATTGTCTGTGAATACTGAATGCTGTTGTGAAAAAAATTGAAGCCACTTTGATTTAGTTCCTATTTTAAATGACTTAATGTTGCTTTTTTCTTTTCAAGGGGTGGGAAGGAGGTATGACCCAAAGAATTATTTCTTTATCTCTAAAGTATGATAATTTTATTAGAATATGTCTCAGACTGACCAATCTTCGTCAATGTTTCCTGACACACTATGAACTTTTTCAGTATGTATATTCAACTATTTTATTTCAGTAAGGTTTTATTAAACCATTATTTTTTTAAATTTTTTGCTATTTTTGCTGTCTTCCTCAGAGACTCCAATTATGCAAATGTTAGGTCTTCTTTCCCCGACTTCTGTATCTGTCATTTTCTCTTTGTTCCTTTATAACTTTTTCATTATTTCCATTTTCATTTGCTTACTTTTATGGTGTTTTCCATGTAGCCATTCTGGTCTTTGTCCTTCCAACTTCACATTTTTATCTCTTTCTTTCCTGAGTCCTGCCAGTGCAAATTATCACTCATCTCATCATCTCTTGACTTCTTTCATTTCTGTTTTGCATTCTGACTGCCCCATTTCTAAAAGTTCACAGCAACACATTTCATGTCATCTACTCCTTGGCAAAATTTTTCAAGTGGGTATATGTCCTCTTCTATTGATAAGTTTTAATTTTGATTTTCTTTTTTGCAGGATTTTTGAATTCATGCTACACCATTTTAAAAAATTATTTCTCACTAAACGAGTTGGATTTTCCTAGACCAGCTACTTCCTTCGTTCCCACTACAGAGGCAGACTGCTTCCTGAAAATACGGCTCATTTGTGTAATTCTCATGTAGCTCCATCTCTGCTTCTCTGAATAACACCAGGTCTAAGAGGTTTCTGTCACAAGCCTCCACCTGTCTCGAAAATTTCCATATCCACAGTTGTAAACAAAGAATGTAACATTTATATTTCATGGTGAAATCTCACTTTCAGGAACTGTAATTTGAAACTACTATGAAAATTTTCAAACACACGCAAAAGTAAAGAGAATAGATAATAAATCTCCCATGTACCCACCACCTGTCTTAAATAATTATCAACATTCTTCCATTAGAAAGTATATTTTTGCTAGGGCTTTCTGAGATCTGCTACTGCTCTGGTAGCAGATCTTTCATTATTCTGCATGTATCTTCTATTCACTTACTGCTGAGTGGCCTCTAACCAATTTCAGTTGTCTTTGAGCAGCCCTTACATATATTTTGAAATCTGTGGCTTCTATTTGTCTCCAACTTTTCTGAAAATGGATTTTGTGGGTTTGAATGATTTCCAAGAGAAAAAAGGAAAAATGCTGACTTATGCAGCCATGTTCATACTGGAAGTCCCAATAAAATATTTTTTAAATTTCTAAGCAGTTGAACTTTTTGTTTAAACTTTTGTTATTAATTTCTCATTTTATTGCATTATAATCTGTCTTGTCTGATTTCTGCTTTTAAGAACTTTTTACAAAACTAATATGGGATCAAATTTTGTTAAGTATTCTCTGAGCATTAAAAAAAATGTATTCTCCATTTTTTATTATTTTTATTCTCTATTTTAAAGCTGTAACTTTAACTTCATGTAGCTTAAAAAGCAGTTACCTGTTATTCAGATCTTTTATCCTTATTTGTCTGCTTGCTCAGTTAAGGGGAAAGGTGTAATGAAATAATTTCTGTCATTTTGTGCTTTTATCTGTGTGAGATATTAGTTTATATATTCTTATCCATTTTTGCTTTAAGTATTTCTAAGCTTTACTATTCTATCCATAAACATTTGAGTCTTTTCATTGAGATGTACATCTTTTATTTACATAAAACATTCTATTTTGTTTCCTTTGCTATTTTACTTCAAATTGTTTTCCTTTTGTTTACACTTACCTTGTTTGCTAAAATATTGTTTCCAAAATATTTATTTTTTAGCCATTCTAAGTTGTACTGGCTTAAATGTGTCTTTTAAAGACAGTACAATAATTTTGACTTTTGATATAGTCTAAGAGTCCTTATCATTTAAAAGGGGAGTTTACTCCATTTTTATTAATTAGGAACATTAAGATGTTTTATTATTTTTCTTCTGTATGTTTCTATGACTTCTGTTTTTAATGCTTTCTGCTTGTGTCCTTTGTTCCTATATTTTTCTGTTTAGATTATGAGTTGTTTCATCCCCCTATGCTAGTGATTTCTAAAATCTGTTTTCCTGTACCCACGGTGACCTCCATTCTCTCCATAACGTGGCAGGCTATTTTTCAAAGACCCATGTTGGTGGTGGTGGCTTTCTTCCATTTACTTATCCTTAAAGAACTAGTGTCTCTTCCAGGTCTAGTTTCCCCCTAGAAATAGTTTGAACGCATTTTGCTTTGGACAGTCTATTTTCACTTGGATGCTGTCTGAGACCTCCTCAGAGAGGTCAAGCGGGAGGGCTGGGTGCCAGTTCAGCATCCGCACCTGAGGGAGCAGAAAGGGGCCTGGGCCATGGGCCACCCTGGCAGGAGTCTTCATTCTTGCTTGGGTTGTCTGACTTTTGGCAAGGCCACAGGACCACATGCCAGACCTAATGTGTCAGACCTTCTTCCTGCTACACAAATAGTTCTGTCTCTTTGCCCAACTTCACACACCCAACTACCAAGTCAAGGAAGAACTTGCTGCCTGAGGATCGCGGCTGCTACTGCCTGTGCCTCATCGCTGAGCAGCCAGGTATCCAGGCACAATTCACCAGGCAGGCCCATAGAGCAGAGACAACTTTTGCTGTCTGGGGAAGCTGCCCTCTGGAATGCCTAGCACAGGCTCTGCACCAACAGAATCACGTGAAAGCCCAGGCCACCTACTACCCCAACAAGCTTCAACTCACTCTCAACCAGTCTCATTCAAAGGGCTCTTGGGGAAATTCCTATGTGTCTAACAGCCTGTGCCCATCTCTCATTTTCTCCTCTTCAAGCCTGGGAGGTCATTGCGGGGTACAGAGTCTCCCCCATTTATAATTCAGAAGTAGTGCTGCCAGATTTAGTAAGTGAAAATACACAATTCCTAGTTAAATCTGAATTTCAAATAAATGATACAGAAAGGGAACAGGGAAGTACTGCTTAGAGGGGGGTCCCTGGCAAGGGCTCCATCCCCGGGCCTGTGCCCAGAGACCTAGGGGAGAACAGGCATTTCTGTTTTCCTGCCCAAATGTTGCATTTCCCAAGACCATCCTGGCCTGCCACTTCCCCATCCTGTGCCTATAAAAACCCCGAGACCCTAGCAGGCAGAGACACAAGTGGCTGGCCATGGAGAGGAACACACCAGCAGAAGACCACACGGACAGCGGGATGTCAAAAAGAACGCACTGGCGTAGGAGCACACCAACAGGCCCCAGCAGGCTGGCAGGCCATCAACTGGCAGAACAATGCAGAGTTTGGTTGGGGTGGTGGGAGGAGAGTCCAGGTTGCTGAGCAGCCCGACTCCAGGGGAAAGCCACCTTCCCACTCCATCTCCCTTCTTGCTCCCCAATCTGCTGAGAGCTACCTCCACTCAATAAAACCTTGCATTCATTCTCCAAGCCCACGTGTGATCCAATTATTTCAGGACACAAAGGCAAGAAACCCCGGGATACAGAAAGCCCTCTGCCTTTGCAATAACACAAGAGCTGACTAATACAAGCTGCCTACCGACAGCTAAGCTGAAAGGACACCCTGTAACACACATCCATTGGGGCTTCAGCTGTACACACTCACCCCTGGACACTGCTGTGGAGTCGGAGCCCCACAACCTGCTCCTCTGTATGCTCCCCTAGAGGTTTGAGCAGCGGGCACTGAAGCAAGCCACATCCCCACTGCATGCCCTGCAAGGGAAATAGGGAACTTTTCCTGTTTCATAACCAATAATTTTTAAATAAATATGCCCTGTGCAATATTTGAAGCAATGCTTATATTTTAAAAAGCTACTCATTGTTAATCTGAAATTCAAATGTGACTGGGCATCCTGAATTTTAACTGGCAACCCTAGCCAGGAGACCATGCTACTCCTTTAAGGAGTAATTTCAGAGTCACCTCTGATTATCTTCTTAAAAAGTAGCCTACTTTTTCAAAGCATAATTATATTTGTATAATTTCCTCAAAATACCACAATTTGGCTGACTCATTTCTGGTTTTTTCCACAGAAACAGGGTTTCCCGTATTTTCAGATTTGTAGGTAATTTTCTGGCCCAAATGCAGGAGTTGGGAGTCAGGGGTACATTCCCAAGCTGACTTTCTTTTTATTTTAACAGAAATTTTCTATCATAGAAAAGTTCAAATAACACTGGAAGATACAGAATAGGACAACAAATCCCTGCATACCCATCTCCAAGCTTCAACCATTTTCAATGTCATGCAATATTAATAATGTTGACTATTTTGAAAATTGGTCAGGGGGCCACCCACAACATCTAGCTTGCTCCCTGATTTTAGGGGAGCTGGCGGCACGTTAACACAGATCATTTCACCTCTAAACACTTTGGTACTTGGTTACCACAGCCCACACTCACTTCTGGCTGTAAATCGGTGGGTGGCTTTCTCACCCAGCTGGTCCAGCAGCATTCATCAACCTCAGACACCGAATGAGGAGACAAATGTAAATGGATCTACTGCATGAGCTCTATTCCTGTTGTGTCTACCACTGCCCAGCACATGCACACAGCGACTGTCAGACTGAAGAGAGGCCTCACCTTCAGGGTATCAAAATCCTTCTCCAAGTAGGAGCCGCACTTTTCCCTCTCCCCTATGGAGGCAAAGAATTTGCTCCACCAATCGATGAACTCTTCTTCCTAAGTGAAAGTGGGTAGAAAGAGACCATTTCAGAAACAGGACTAGCCTAGTAGGGTCCTGCAGAGTTGGAAATCCTCCCTCTGCTGCTGGCTGCTCTGGACCACAAGGCTTTCCTAAGGGTGATTTTGGGGGAGCAGAGAGAGGAAACCTCCGCCTCTCCAGGGGCCAAAAGCTGTGCAGACTGAAGAGGAGGAGTCAGCATTTGGTTGGTGTTGAGAGGCGGAGGCTCTAGCCCTGGCTCTGCTCCCCAAGCATGTATGTTTCTGTCAAACTCTCAGGCCTCCCTTTTCCTTTCTGTGAAATGGGCACAATCAACTTGGTACCTCCTGTGTCCGAGGGACATGGCACACTGAGGCCAAAATCAGAGGGTACATAGCATCACTCTTTGGGGAAAATGTCAGTAATGCATTCTTTATGAATAAACTGCAGTAGACCCAGGGAAATTCAGAACCAAAAGAGTTGTATCTATTCTGCCTATTCGCCTCCCTACCCAGGCAATAAAGGAAGCATTGGAAATCAGCACTTAGCCTCCCCAGAGTCAAATCAAGGCAGAGTCCCTGAAAATCAACAAACATTAAGTACCCTTTATTCCAAAGACCCTGCCAAATGAGAAGTATTAGGTGAGAAGAATGGAAGCGTGTGACAACTGCATCTTTCCTCCACCACTCCCATTTGCAGGAAAAGGTGGACAGGCCTGTTGTGGCAAGTCCTGACCGCCCCACCTTTTAACTCCTCCTGCACATGGTGTGTCTGCAGGCCCTCTTAGCTCTGCTGTCTAGAATATTCCTTCAGCTGTGTCCTGTCTTGGAGGGTGGTGTGTCCTGTCACCTGGAGGGTCAGCAAGCTCCCTGAAGGTGGATGGTCAGTCCCCCACAAAAGCCCAGCCAGGTCCCAGCACTCAGTCTGCGCCCACCTGTACCATTAGAGCTCATCCAGTTTGGTGGGAAGACCCAAGGACATGGCCTCAGGGCTCATTCTGGAGCTTGCTTTCCTCCTCTGTATGAGATAGGCTAGATCTCCCAGTAGCTTGTTCTAATTCTATAATGGGAGCTGAACATCTAACACAGAGTTTCTGAAATGCTGGTGACTCCTTCAAACTAAAGTCAAGTGCCCTGAGCGCTGGCTTACTAAGGGTGAACACAAGCTGGAGCCCAGCCAAGGGTTCCATCCTAGGGAGATGGTAGGATGAGGCTCTCGAGTCTCCATCCATCCGGGAAGTGCAGTCCTAACACCCCTTGTGTGGCCAGGTGGTCTCCAGACACACCACGCAGGGAATGTGCAACAGAGTGAGGGCTGAATCTGCAGCCAGATCCTACCAGACCCACTTACCCGGAGGGTCTTCTGCAGCCAGGAGAGAGGAAACAAGGTCAGGTGGTAGGGTACAGTGTGGCAGAGCTTTCTGACTTGTAACTACTCTAGAAAAAGTCAGCTTAAAACAAGGCAGGCCCAAGCCTTGATGTCTGAAGTTCAATTTAAAGAAAAAGATGCTATGGGTGACACACATATACAGATATGCATATCAAATTCACACAATGACCCACACACAGAAGAACCGACTTACAGTCATGTCCAAGGGAGATGTTTATGCTGAAACACACATATACCCCCACAGAAACACACAGAGGCACACACCAGCACACAGGCGAATGTGGACACTTAGGCAGAAATGGTTAGAATGGAACCCAATTTAGCTGTTGAGTTCTCCTAAATCTTTATTTTTATTTCCCAGTCCAAATACTTAAAGATTTGAGTTTATAACTCAGGCTCAGAGTCAGACACAGACAGACAACAAACCAGTGAGTTCTGTACAAAGAAAAGACAGGAACATGAATTGTGGGGAAGGTATTACACTTCCCTCAATCCTGAATAACCAAGTAAATTTCCAAAAGATTCGGAGAGACAGTCTGAATAATACCATAAACAATGACAACTAAACAGACAAATATTATGTATACTAAAAACAGAATATATACCTTCTTTCCCAGCACCTTTGGAGCACTTAGAAAAAAAAAATAAAAAGCCACAAAGCAAATCTCAGTAAAGTCCCAGAAATGAAACCCCTATCAGTCATATTTTCTGACCATACTGCAATAAAACTATTTTAAATAAAATATCAACCTTCTGGAGATTTAGAGGTATATGCTTAAAGCCCTCATGGGTCAAAGAGAAAACCAAAACTAAAATTTCAGATACTCAGGAAATACCAATAATATGATATATATGTCCCAAAATGTATGGGTTGTACCTAAGCGGGTATTAAAAAAAAAAATTATCTTAAGTGTTTCTGCTTTTATAAAAAAAGAATGAAAATAAATTACCTGATAATTCAAGAAACTGGAAAGAGTAGAAAGACCAAAGAAAATTGTAAATAGAAATGAACATATTAGAAAGGAGAATATTACAATTGATAATTAAACCCCAGAGCAAGATTTCAAAAGATCATTAAAATAGATAAGCATTTATCAAATCTAATTTTTAAAAGTAGATATACCATTAGGAATGAGAAAAATCAAATAAAAAGACATTATAGTAGAACATGAAATTATTAAGAGGTTTATGAGACTGAGCCCAATGACAAAATCTTAGAAAATGTAGATAAAGTGAATGATTTTCCAGAAAGATAAAAATTGCCAAAGTTGATTCAAAAGTAGTAGAAAACATGAAGAGATCAATAACCTTAAAAGAAAGGGGGCTGGGCACGGTGGCTCATGCCTGTAATTCCAGCACTTTAGGAGGCCAAGGCAGGTAGATCACGAGGGTCAGGAGATTGAGTTCATCCTGGCCAACATGGTAAAACCCCATCTCTACTAAGATACAAAAAATTAGCCGTGTGTGGTGGCACACACATATATCCCAACTACTCATGAGGCTGAGGTAGGGGAATCCCTTGAACCCCAGAGGCAGAGGTTGCAGTGAGCCAAGATCAAGCCACTATACTCCAGCCTGGCGACAGAGCAAGACTCAGTCTCAAAAAAAGAAAAAAAAAAGAAAGTGGAAAAGATCTCGATGAGCTACTTCCACGAAAAGACATGAGGCCAAGACCATTTCTTTGGGGGGAAATTCTATGAGTGAGTGTTTCAAAGATTAAATCATTGTTTGTTCCACAGCATAGAAGAAGATGAAAATTTTTTCCATTTGTTTTATGAAGCAAAGCTTAACAAAGCGGCATACACACGCATGGATTAATCTCATTCCTGAAGAGAGACATAAAGATCCTAAATAAAACACTGAGGAACAGATGGCAGCAGTCAGTCTGGCCTGGTCAAGCTGGATTATTCCAGAATACAAGAGTGGCTCAGCATCAGTGGGTCAGGAGACAAAACCCACAGGATCACCTGCAGCAGAGGTTTGAAAACTGTAGCCTACTGGTTGGCCACCTAGTTTTGTAATTTGAACATCAATATCTTCCGTAGCAGCTTTTCAGCTACAATTGCAGAGCTGAGTCATTGCAACAAAGACCTTATATCCCCCAAGCCTAAAACATTTACTACCTGGCCCTTTAAGAAAGAATTTGTCAACCCCTGGTTTATAAGATGCAAAACAAAAACAAAAAAGGGAGGTTTAAGAGGTTAGAATTTCTCATTTATTCCGGAATGAACCTCTCTGTGAATTAAGAATAAAAGAAGTTTCTTGGCATTATGAAGAATATTTTAAAGCAATATTCAGCATCGTGTTTGACAGTATCAGGCTTTCTCCTGTCTGGGCTTTTGCACATATAGGTCCCTCTGCCGATAATTTTCATGTGACATGGTCATCAAGAAGCAGTAAAGTAGGGTGGGTGAGAGCCAGGACCCAGAAGCTAGACTGCCAGTGTTCAAATCTTGTCACGCTCAGTGGGGTGACACTGGGTCACTACTTAACCTCTCTTGGAGTCAATTATCTGTAATGGAAAACCAGTAGTATCAATTTGACAGTTATTGTGAGGAATAAATGAGTCAATATATGTAAGTGCTCAGAACTGTGCCTAGCACATAAATGCAATGTAAGTGTTTATCGCTATTACTGAGAGTAGTAATATTGCTGTTGTTGCATGGACCTCGTTAGCTTCTTGGCCAAGGGCTAATCTCCTACAAACTGCTGGTGGGGTACGGATGGTCACAGTCATTCCAGAAGGCAAACTGGCTGCACGTTTCCATAGCCTAAAAAAGCATGCACTTGGACACAGCAATCTTATTCTAGAATTCTATCCAAATAAAGTAATCACGGATATATATAAAGATTTTACTTCATTTAAAATAGGGAAACAATGGAAACAAGTATCCAACAATAAGGAACTGTTTGGATAAACTGTACATCCATATGATTAAACATTATAAAACCTAAAAACGATGCTGTAAAAATATATTTGCTGACATGAAAAGTTACTCCAACTGATGAGATTTATAAAGGGTTAAAAAATAATGTGATCTCATTTTATCAAAAGGACTAAACCCCAGATGTTCATAGCGGTTACTTCTGAATGGCAAAATTTTACATGATTTATCCCTTTTATTTTGTGTATAACTCAAAAATTTCTAATTTTTCATTGTATGTAAGTATCCCTTGCATAACTTTAAAAATTAAAAAATTTTAAATAACAACAGCAAGATGCTTCAAAAGACACTACCAATAAAGTAAAAAGACAACTCACAGAATGGGAGAAAATATTTGCAAATCGGCCATGCGCAGTGGCTCACACCTGTAATACTAGCACTTTAGGAGGCTGAGGCAGGTGGATCACCTGAGGTCAGGAGTTCGAGACCAGCCTGACCAACATGGAGAAACCCCATCTCTACTAAAAATATAAAAACTAGCTAGGCATGATGGCAGGTGCCTGTAACCCCACTACGCAGGAGGCTGAGGATGGAGAATCACTTGAACCCAAGAGGTGGAGGTTGCAGTGAGCCGAGATCACACCACTGCACTCCAGGCTGTGCAACAGGAATGAGATCCCATCTCAAAAAAAATTGTAAATTATATGTTTGATAAGGGATTTGTATCCAGAATATACATAGAACTCACAACTCAATAATAAAAAGACAAATCACCCAATTTTAAAATGGGCAATGGATTTAAGTTGACATTCCTCCAGAGAAGATATACAAATGGCCAACAGCACATGGAAAGATGCTCAGCATCATGAGACATCAGGGAAATGCAAATCAACACCACGATGAGAAATCACTTCACACCTGCCAGAATGGCTATCATCACAGAGTGAGATAATACGTGTTGATTAAGATACGGAGAAACTGGAACCCTTGTACACTGCTGGTGAGGATATAAAATGCTGCAGGCACTTTGAAAAACAGTTTGGCCATTCCTCAAAACATTAAACATAGAGTTGCCATATGGCCTAGCAATTCCATCGCTAGGTATATATCCAAGAGAAATGAAAACTTATGTCTATACAGAAATTTGTACATGAATGTTCAAAGCAGCATTATTCGTAATAGTCAAAAGGTGGAAAGACCCAAATACGAATCAACTGATGAATAGATAAAAAAAAAAATGTGATATATCCTTGCTCTGGCACATTATTTGGTAATAAAAGGGAATGAAGAACTGATTCATGTTATGACATAGATGAACCTAGAAAACCTTATGCTAAGTGAAAGAAGTTAATCACAAAGGACCACATATTGTAGGAATCCATTTATGTGAAGTTCCAGAATAGGCAAATATATAGAAACAAAAAATATTTAGTGGTTGCCAGAGGCTGGGATTGGGAGGGACTGCTCACTGTTTAACCTCTCTAGCACTCAATTTACCTAATCTGTAATGGAAAAATAATATTAATTTGACAGTTATTGTAAAGAATAAATGCTCTTCAGCACTGGGGTGTTTTTGTTGTTTTGTTTTGTTTTTGTAGTGATGAGGATATTCTAAAATGGATTCCAGTCATGGTTGCACAACTCTGTTAATATACTAAAAACCATTAAATTGTACACTTTAAATAAGAACCTATATTTACATGATTATCTCAATAAAGTTGCTAAAATTAAAAAGAACAAATGATCAAATACAAGCAGACAGCATCAAACAAAAGAATAAAAGCAGGAATCTCAAGTGTTTCTAAGGAAATAAGAGTTCAATTTTTTTTAATAGAACAAGCTGTTTACTACCAACAGGACCTCAATCTTACTCTGTTTTCCCCAAGTTCCCCTCTTGGCTGCAATTCCCTCTTCCTTCAAAGTTCCAGACGATGTCTGGTGGCTGCTGTTCCCCAGCAGACTCACAGCTGCTGAGACCAATGGCCTGTGACCTTCCTCCTGGCCACGCCAGCTGGCCACCTGCTCAGTGACTTGCTGTCATGTTCTTCCTGCATTGCACAGGTAAACCCTCTTCTAATCAATCACCCGCACCTTTAATAGCAATTATGCCTGTGGCAGAATCATAATCTACATATGAACTAATCTTTTCTTGGCCCTACAGTGCTTTGTTACCCCCTCGCCCTTTCCTTCTTCTAAACTCCTTGCACCTCTCTTGCTCCATTGTACTTCTGGCCAACCCCACCTGGGGTTAAATCCAGCTCTTCTTCACTTCTCATCAGCCCCCCACAATCAAATGTGGCTGAAGGAAACCATGAAATCAGCCTACTGGGTCTCACACCAAGTTCCTGGCAAAGCTTCAAGGAGGCTCAGTGCCGCCCAGCAACCCATCTTGTTTCCCTGGCCCTCTACCCGCCCCTTCTCCTGACACCATCTGCCACACTCACCCTCTTCTCAGCCCTCTAGCACCTCCTCCCTGGCCTCAGGCTCAGCCCGTGTCCCTTTTCCTTTCTCTTAGAAAGTTGAAGCAACCAGAAGAGACTTCCCCAACCCCCCACCAGCACCCATGCCATGTGCTATCTTCCCTTCTGCTCCTGTGGGTGCTCGGCTAGCACTCCAACCCAAGGCCAACCTCTGCCCTCATGCCTGGGGTTCATCCCCTCTGGCCCATTCAAGGACATCACTCCATGACTCTCCCTACCCTCTCCTGTGTCACCAACATCCCTCCCCTCTGGGTCATTCCACCCAGCATTCAAACATAGGAACCGGTGCCCCACTATTCACAGAATATGTCTGTCTCTCTGCCCACAATTTCCCTTTTGGCTTCCACCTGATTACCTTCTTCCCTTTACAGAAAAACTTCCACAAAGAGTTGTCCACACTTATTGACTCTAATTCTTATCTTTCCATCCTCTGTCCTCCCTCAAAACACTCTTGTCAAGTTCACCAATGGCTCAGGCCTCAATTATCAATCCAAGAGCAGTGTTTGGCAGCAGTCATCACTCTTCATTCCTGAAGCACCTCCCCTGGCCTTGCAGAGCTCCACTGTCGAGAGCACCACAGTGCTGTCCTCCCACTCGCCACCTACAGCTGCGCAGTCTTCTTTGCTGCCTCCTCCTTGTCAACCACACTTTGGCCATCTGAGTGCCTTAGGGCTCGGTGCTTGAGCCCCTCCTATCTAGCCATTCTCACTCCCTTGGGTTCCCCCTGGGTCTTAGCTCTTTAAATAGCACATATGTTGATGAGTGCCACCTTGAGCTCTGTCCAGCCTGGATGCCTCCCCAGGACTCCAGCTGCCATGTGACATGTCCCACTGGACACCTGATAGGCGTCTCAAAGGTAAGTCCAGATTCCTACCCTGAACATCCCTGCCCAGTCCACTCCTCTCACGCCCTTCCTCATATGAACAAATGGCAGCTCTCTCCTTCCAGATGCTCAAGCCGAAAACCTTGCAGTCACCTTTGACTCCTGTTCCTCATGACCCACACTCAATCCATCAGTCACTCCTGTTGGCACTACCTCAGTGTATCTTCAGAACCAGACCACTCCATCACTACCACCCAGGTCCAGCCCCATCATCCCATGCGGGATGACTGCAGCAGTTTTCTAACTGGCCTCCCTGCCTTTACCTTTGCCGTCCTCCCTGAATCCATTCTCAACCCAACAGCCATGTGCATCGGATCCTGTCACCCTCTATGCAAATTCCTCCAGTGAATTGTCAGCTCACCCAGAATAAAACTAAAACCCTTACCACAACTTCTGAAGCCTCCTGTGACAGGGCCCCCACACCTCCCTGACCTCACATCCTTGTACTTTCTTCCTCACTCATGCTGCTGCTGCCAACAGGCCTTCCTGGTCCTGAACACTTTCAGCACCTGAACACTTTCAGAGTTCCTTCCCCTGGCAGGAACTCTGCTCCCTCTATAGATCCCTAAGCCATTTCCTCACCTCCTTCTTGTCTTGATGTCAGCACAGCCTCAGTCTCACCCTTCTTATTGGTCATAGTTTAAATCACAGCCCCCTCTCAACAATTCCTATTCCCCCTTCATTGCTTTTTCTCCACAGTGATTATCCCTATCTGATATCCCATAGATTTTATGTAGGTATTAATATTTGTTCATTGTAACTCCTTCTCCATGAAGGCAGAGCCCTTTATCTTTTTTTTTTTTTTTTTTTGAAAAGAGTCTTTTGAGACAGAGTCTTGCTCTGTCACCCAGACTGGAATGCAGTGGCAGTACCTTGGCTCACTGCAAGTTCTGCCTCCTAGGTTCAAGCGATTCTCCTGTGCCAGCCTCCCAAGTAGCTGGAATTACAGGTGTGTGCCTCCACACCCTACTAATTTTTATATTTCTAGTAGAGATGGAGTTTCATCATGTTGTCCAGGCTGGTCTCAAACTCCTGGTCTCAAATGATCCACCCGCCTCAGCCTCCCAAAGTGTTGGGATTATAGGCATGAGCCACCACACCCAGCCCCCTTATCTTTTGTAACATCCGTAACCTCAATACATAGAATATTGCCTGACACATAACTGCAGTTCTGTCGATATTTGATGGATACGGGAATGCCTAAACAGCAGAATGTGGGGAAACAGGGGGTGATCCTTAGCTTTTAAGCTTACAAAGGCTGATTTGTGCCATTAAAATAATAGGTTTAAAAGAATGTTTTGTCCAGCCAGTTTTTCCCCATCATAGGCAAAAGAAATGAAAGTCTAGAAGGAGAAAGGAAGCAAGAACTAGAGACTCGTGATGGTTTCTGACAAGGCATCGCACACCTTGCCTCCAGGTCAGCTCTCAAGTGTATATGGAAGAGATCCCTCCATAACTTTGGGGATCCAGCCAGCAGCTGTCACCCAGAAGCTGCCAGAGGAATGGGATGTGGGGCAGTTAACTAGAGGTGGCTGCATGGGTGTCATGGGAGACAGAGCCTAAGCCGTTGGCATTTCCCGCAGACCCCAGAGTGTCAAAAGGAGAGCTGCTAAAGGGAGAGCTGCTAAAGGGCTTGAAAGTTAGTGGAGAAAGAGAGAGCTGGGAAACCTAGAAGGATCTGGGGGCTGAAATGAGAAGATGCAATATGGCCTGTGTGCCAGAAATCAGTGGGTCTCTAAATACCACAGTGGACACATACTGGTGACCAGGACTCCCTCCCTGCGGAGGTCATGACATTATGGAAGCCCAACCCAGAATTGACCTGCCTCCCGGGGTTAAGGAGGAAGACAGAAAGCCCAGACTGCCTAAGTTTAAACCTAAAATGTTGAAGATTACCGGGATTTTCCTGCCATCAGGAAAAATGTGGGCTCACCGGAGAGATTAAGTTGATTTACAGAAAAATAAAGTTATATTTTTAACACACTCACGGATGTGACTTGAGAATATCATTCCTGCTATTTCACTAATCCGGCTTCTGATGGAGTTATTCAAGCCCACGTCTCCCTCCTCTTCCCCAGGAAGTTCATGAATAAGTTAGCACACCCATAAGAAAGAGCCCCACAAAAAAACAGGACAGCTATTCCATGTCTGAACTCAGGTGCCAAAGCCAACTACCCTCTGATGTTAATGGAATCCCATATTCCAAAGCTCCAAAAGGGAAATGGTGGTATGTTTTCTCATTCCAAATCTGTTTTTTACCTCATTTTGCAATAGCTAAGCATCCAGTTTTGGAACATGGCAAGGAGGAAAAAGAAACACAAAAGCTTTGACATTTGAAGTGTCACCTCAGGATTTAACAAGAAATCTGGCCATTAAAACATCACTCCCCCATGCTCAAGGTTCAAGGCCCCTCATTGTGCAGTCAGCCAACCCAGTAAGTCTGATCAAGGCATGGACTGGAAGCCTCTCTAGTTTCAGCTAATAGCCAACATGCAGTTCCTGGGCAGCCAGTGCAAAATAACAGAGATGTTTTTCTCCAGTCTTGATCCAGTCTAATGAGCACCCTAATCCCCATGAAGACCCAAATCAGTATGGTACATTCCAAATATTTAATCTCCCATTATCATTCAGTAGACCTGACACATTTCATGAACATGGATAGAAAAACTGGCAACAATAATTTTGACTCAGGAGACAGGGGGCAGGTACAGAACTTGTTTTCTCTCCCCAGGATGACCACTTGAATCAAACAGACATGTTTCTGTGTCAAATCCATTTGTCACCAAGGTTATAATGTCAAACCTTGGGTCACTATATAGAATTATACGCCCAACTCTTTTAAAAAAATAATGTGGTTCATTATTGTTTATAATTTTAAGTAGGCCTTTCATGCCTATGTCAACCCAGAGACAGACATCCTAGACTGTGCTGAAAGTAATTTCCCTCTTAGTACAAATCATCATCAAGATAATAATAATATAACAACCCAATACTGGGGTTACTTTAAGACTCAGAGTAAATGTACAAAAATATTCTGTAACCTGTAAAGTTTACTGTGATAAATGTTCTTATTGATATTACCAGTGTCATCAGTTTGATTCCCAGTATGGCTACTCCATAGCTCTACTGGAATCATGGTATAAAGGTTCCTGTAATTCTTTAATGTCCTGAGATTTAAGAAATGAAATATGTACTCATGCACACATGAATACAAACACATATATAACATAAAAGTACTCATGCCTACATGTAGACCAGACAAACCCCCAGACATGCAGATACCCTGACTTCATACCTACCCTACCCTACGAATACTAAATCACTGATGCCCCCCAAAGCCACACAGACATATGCCCACAGCCAGCCACCACGTTGATTCAGCAGAACTCTACACACTCATAACAAAAGTGCCTTAATTATTTCCACAAGTGGAACACTGGGCTTTCAACCTCTGGTTGACACTCCCTGTAGTCCAGCCTCCTAGTCTGCGGAGGGGATCATTATTCCGCTTACTCTGACTGACTTCTGGATCAGCAGAGGTGGGAAAGAAGTGAAGACCTTTAACCACAGTGTTGAACTGCTTCCAAAGGCCCAGGGAATCTGTGGGCCTGAAATCCAGTAAAGTCAAACAGATGGCCAGGGGATCTCATCACTTGACTATTGGCCTGCTTCAGATGGGGACTCAAAGAGTGTCGGAAAGCTGTGGGGAACCCTAGCTTGCTGGTGCTGTCTCAATGCAGGAGGCTAAGATAGATCCTTGGGGGCCCATGACTGGGTTCTCTGAGGGCAGCATGACCCCATTCAACTATGCAAAAAGCCTACAGGAATGGAACCTTGCCAGTAGGTGAACGAAGGAAGCTTCCATCAGACTCTTCAAACATAGGAAGAAAGAAACAAAACATCACTAATTCAGAATCTGTGATGATTCCAATAGGGCCTGGGCAACATACCTTATCTTTCCTTCTGCTTATGTAGACAGTTTTGCTTAACAAGAGTTCCAACTACTTAAGAGAAAAACTATTTTTGAAGGCGTTCCCAGGACTGCAGAAGCATTCATCAAGCTACAGACACTAATATTAGCTCTCCTAAATTCAATTTTAAGAGGATTTGGGGGGAGCCTACTATGTGCCAAAATCAACCTACTTTCTAGTTACTGTGTGCATTTTCGTACACAAAATCACATTACTTTTCAAGTATTTTATATGTTGAACTTGTTGCTAATTTGCTCTGACTTCCCTGTGTCTTGGTTAATTCAGAGAAGAGTTAAAGATACTAGGTGGGTTAATAAGCTTCACCAAGCACACTCAGAGGGCTCTTGTGCTCAGCAGTGAGTGCTGCACCAACTTCCAAGCACTATTTTGACCCAGGCTAGTGAGCAGACAATGCATAGAACCGATAGGGATAGAAAGACATCAAGTTAGACCTCAGAGAGAGTTTCCCATGCTGCAGTTTTCCAAGGGAAACCAAGAATATCCCTCTAGGAAGAGATGAGCATTTTTTCTCTGGATGGGAAAACAGATCCCTCTCGGACCAGGGGGAAGACCTCTTGGGGCAGGGGTGATGGAGGGGTTATGTCAGGATGAGGCGGAGGCAAGGAGGGCTGGATGGTGGGAGCTAGGGCCTCCTCCCTGATGGGGACCTGGAGTTTGCCAGACAAGTTTCACCCAGGCTGTCCCCCCTGCAGTGTGCAGCAAGGGAGGAGGGGTGTACCCCCGAGGAGACCACAGGAATGCCAAGCAGGGAAAAGCCGCCCCGAGCCAAGGGCTCTGGCAACGAGGATCCAATATCGGAGGGTGACTCCAGCCCCCGAAACAGGAGAGACCGTGAAGTATGTGCTCTGCTTCCCAACCAGCAAACACAGCAAATAACCAATTACTCCAAATAGCTAACAGATTTCGGCTCTGATTCCCTCCCCTCGCCTCCCCTGTGCTTTCACTTGTCATTTGATGGGCGATTTGTATTTGCTCTGAGAAAATGAGAGAAAGAATGAGTCACAAAGGAAGGTCCAGATTACACTAGTGACGGGCATCAAACCTCCCTAATCAGAACTAATGGGAGTGGGGGGAGGCCAGGCTGCGCTGGCAACACTTCTGATCAGGAAATATTTTTAAAGAAGTACAGTTTTGTTACTTTCAAGCACATACAGTAATTCTTGCTAAACCAATATTGCCAAATACATGTCCTTAGGAAACCTACTTTAAGGAAAAGATAAGTGTCTTCCTAATTAGCATATCTGATCTGTACAAAAGTACAGGTAAAACCATGAATGTTACTAAAGTTAAAATCCTACCCCCTTCTAACTCTCAAGTTCAGAGGTGCAACCATGAAGTTCAGAGACAAACTGCCTTGGATGCTTTCTGAAAATGCTTCCCACTTAGGAGCCACACCCTGTAATTGATTCCTTTGCTCAGAAATCCTTTGCTTCAACATCTCAGAATACATGTGTCAGTACTCACGAGCTGCAATAAGGCATCCCGCATCCCCCCAAAACCTGGAATTAAGGGAAATAGGGCTCCCCTTGGAGAATCAGACCATGAAATAACTTCATAGTCAGTGAGAGCAAGGAGAGGCAAAATCATCTCAATGGGAAGAATGCCTCTGACACTAAGCCTTAACCATAAGTGGGAAGAATGTATTAATCCAGAGAAAGAGTATATCCATGAAGAAAGGTACTGATCAGGCCTGGAAGAACAGGCAAACAGGAGTAAGGGGAGCTTTCTTCTGAGAGGTGTCCACACCAGCACCATCAGGGGAGAGGGAGCCTAGGCTTAGGGACTAAAACTGCCCCTACCATTGGAGATGGATGTGTCAGGCTGTCTTGGTCAGCTGGCACTAAAGTTTAAATTACAGAACTATCTCTGATCATTCTGATTTCTCACTCTTACCAATCACAATTTGCCTTCCCATTCACTAAGCCTACAGGGAGACAATGGGCTGGACCAGCCACCAAGGTCACGTGCCCCAGGTAGGTATATTTCTCATGTAAGTTTAAGCATCTACCTAGGCGTGAGAAAAGTGACCCAACAGGTGTGTAAACCCACAAGGTTAAGGATTCACTCAGCCCTAAAGTAACACATTGCCTGGTGGGAGAGGGTCAACTCTCTATTACTTTAGAAATTCCTATATAGGAGTTCATTGGTAAGGACAGCAGCTCTGGCCTACCCTAGCTAACCCCTGACTATCATAACAAACACAGAAAATAAACTCTTCAGCCCAGAAGAACAGCCCCACGTAGCTGCCTGTGATCCTAGTTTCCTTCTTCTTTCTCCCACTCTGCTGGATTTCTAACTAGCAACGTGTAGCTATTGCAAAACGAAACTATTTCCTTCTTTCTTTTGTCTGAGTTTGAGATTAGAAGGGGCCATGAATTTATGGAAAGAATCTAACTGAGCTCCCAGTACTTGACAAGCGAGGATTTCTCTCTGGAAGGATAAACACAAGAGAAAAAGAAGATATTAAGGGCAAAAGAAAGAAAGCGATCTGAAGACAAGACAAATGTCTCCCAATGCTAAAGAGTTGAGTAAAAAACAGAAGAAAACAAATGGCTCATGTATATTCATAGGAAATCTTAAGAGGAAACTGTAAACAAGAAATTATAATACACAACCCTGAAGGAGATAAACCTGCATGATGAAAACCATGACTTCAAATGTAAACCTATAATAAAGACAAGGATTTTGAGCAAAATAACAAAGTAGACAACCGGAGAAACCCTCCAAGTAAGAACACCTAAATTAACAGACAAGATATCTTTAAAATCCATTTTAAATGTATGGCTGAGCTGATGAGAACGTAAAGAAAATCCTTAAGGGCAAATGAGAAAGGAAAAATCCAGAGAAATAAGGAGTCAAAATGGATACTAACTAGGGGACCCAAAAAGCCACACACTGAACATTTAGTTTTAAGTGAATCTGAGTTTATAGTGTCTTCAGACATCTGGTAAAAGTAAAGGCATAAACTCTCTAAAAGAATGTAACTTCCACCCAGGCCCCAAAGAATTCTCAGATAAAGTTCCAAGGAACATGAGTTCACAATCAAAAATAGTGAAACACGTAAGGAACTAGGCACCATGAGCAAGTGCCAGCTAGAGCTAACCAACTGCAGAATCAGACAACAGAAGTCAGAATAGTCAAAAACAAGGCTTTAAAGAAAAACTGTTTAAAGAAATAAAAGGCATTAAAAGTATGTCAAAGGGACAGGAGACCTTCAAAAATAAACACACACAAGCAGATTGGGGAAATAAAACTTTTAGAAATAAAAATATAGTACTTAAGACTAAAAACTAAATAAATAGGGTAAAGTAGCATATTAGAAACCACTAAAGATTGAGTGAACTAGAGATATATCTTCAGAAATTAGCCAGAGTACAACCCAAAGAAATAAATAATATGAAAGAAAGTTTAACAGACATGAAGAATAGACAAGGTCCTTTCTACATCCAATCAGAGATCCAGAAAGATGGGAGAGTGGAAATCTGTTACATTTCAAGAGATAATGGTTGAGAACCACTCAGAACTAATAAAAATAACATCTTTTAAAAATTAAACTAATTTTATTTTATTTTATTTTTTCTTTGAAACAGGGTCTCACTCTGCGGACCAGGCTGGAGTACAGTGGCACAATCATGGCTCACTGCAGCCTTAACCTCCTGGGCTCAAGTGATCCTTCCGCCTCAATTTCTCGAGTTGCTGGGACTACAGGTATGTACCTTAATTTTTTGTATTTTTTGTAGAAATAGGGTTTCGATACATTGCCCAAGCTGGTCTTGAACTCCTGGGCTCAATGATGTGCCTGCCTCCTCCTCCCAAAGTGCAGGCATGAGCCACTGCACCCAGTCAAAACTAAACTTAACTTTAAAATAAGATTTTTTTAAGTCCTCAGATTTAAGAAAACAACAGCACAATGGAAGCCAGAAGAGAGTGCTGACAGAAATAACTGTCAGTGAAACTATTATCTCCAAAATAGGGGTGAAAAAATATTTTCAGGCAACTAAAAAGTGAGAAAGTTTATAATGAACTGACCCCAATTATAGGAATTTGAATAGGCTCTGCTTCATGAAGAAGATGGCAGATAGACAGATATAGATATAGATGTAAATGTGAATATACTAAAAGAAAAAAATGATTACTTAAAATATAACAATGCTTTAAAAATGTAGGTAAAAAAGATAAAACTAAAATATTGTACAAAAACTTGCAAATTGATAGGTGATTAGAGTTAAAACAGTCTAAGTTCCTTGTAATATTCTAAAGAAATATATAAATATCAATTAAATTTAGGCTTTGCTAAGTTCAATATGCATGCTAAAATTTCCAAACTAATCACTAAAGAAATAGAAACAATGTATAATTTTGCAACTAAAACAAGGAGGAGGGATGAAAAAAGAGGGAAATTTTTTAATCAAAAAAGGGCTGATAGAGATACAAAATAAGCTGGCAGAAATAAATTCAAATATATTAGTAAAGATTGTCAGAATGCAGTAAACACAAACAGAATCTATTTGCTGCTCACAGGAGAGATAGCTAAAACTTAAAGACAGAAAAGTTAAAAGTTTAAAGATGGAAAAAGCCATACAAGGAAAATACTAACCAAAAGAAAAGTGGGGTAGTTATATTAACATGAACAAAACAGACATTAAGAAAAACTCATTAGCAGAGATTTTAAAAGACAGAGATGGGCAGAGGCTTGCTACATATTGTTAAAAGATTCAATTCTCCAGGAAGAAAAAAGAATTCTCTATAAAGAGAGAAAAATATAAAGAGCATCAAATACATCAAAGTACGTAGAATTATAAGGAGAAACTGACAAATATCACATCAAAGCAGAATACTTTTATATCTCTCTCAGAAATTGATAAACCACACACACAAAAATCCAAAGAAATGCAGATTTGAACAACAATTAACAACCCTGTTCTAATGCACATTAAATATAAAAGACATTTGGACATACACATTCTTTTTGAGCACTCACAGGACAGTTACAGATGTAAACTAGACCATAAAGCAAGTGTCAGGCCATTTCCAAGTATTATATCATTACACACAGACTACATTCTCTGGATCATAGAGACCATTCCAGTTAACCTAGAAATCAATAACAAAAAAATAACTTAAAATATAAGTCAGTAACTTCCAAAAAACATATTTTTAGACAATTTAGTTGTCATAAATAAATAATAAAAATCAGAAAATACTCAGAATGGAAAATAACAAAAATATTACTTGTCAAAACCTACAGGATACATAAAGCAGTAGTGAGAGGAAATTTTATAGCCTTAAATGTTTATATAGAGATTAAAATATAATAAACTCCCCCAAAATAGAAGAAAAGAAAATAGAATAAAATAGAAGAAGTTAATAAATTACAAAATAAGGAAATAATAGAGAAGAGCAATTAAAAATTGATTCTTTGAATAGACTGAAAAAATCTGACAAATTCTGGCAAGAATAAAATATAATCTTGAGAATGAAAGGAGGCATAACTAGATGGAGAAGAAATTTTTTTGAAAAATTAAGAGGTTATTATGAAAAATGTTACACCAATATTTTTAGGAAGAAATAGATAAATCCTACAAAATTTAAATCACCAAAAGTCACTCATATAGAAACAGAAAATCTCAAAGGTCCTATAAACATTTTTGAAAGTTGCATCAGCAATTTTAAATAGTCCAAAAAAGTCTAGACAGTTTTATAAATGAATTTACCAAACATTTAGGCAACAGGCAATGCCAATCTAACGGCCTACACAACAGAAGTCATTTTATTAGATTAGTATTATCGAGATGCCAAAAGTTGAAAATAGTATGAAAAAGAAAAACTTTAAGCCAATATCATTCCAAAAAATGATTCAAAAAAAATTCTAAACTTAATGTTTGCAAACTGAGTCCAACAATGCAGAAAAAAAGATAATATATCATGATCAGATTATACTGTTTCAGAAATGCAAAGTTGTTTCAGTACTAATACAGATATATTTATCAGTATATATTAAACTCTCTCAATCTGAAATTCCTGTTATATATATTTTAGATATCTTGGGCTATCTAATTAACATATATATATTAATATATTATATAATTATATATTATATAGTAATGTAATTCACTACATAAACAGGCTAAAGGAGCAAAATTATATAATTACTTCAATGGATACTTAAAACACATTCAATAAAATTGAACAACATTCATGAGAAAACAGCTAATTATAAGGTTCTAACAGGTAACTAGGTTCACCTGATAAATTTCATGCTCAGTGGTAAAACAAAAACATTCATTTTTAAATTATGAGCAGAAAAGAATACTCTCTATAACCAAGCACATAGAACATTCAACTGAAGGTTCTAGTCAGTGGCAATAAAATAAGAAAATAATTATAAAGGAAAAGAAATAAAATATAGACAGAAGAGTTAAACTGTGATTAATCACAAATTATATGATTAAGTCTATAGAAAATCCAGGAGAATTCTCAAGCCAGAATAATTTATAAGAGAGTTTAGCAAAGTTTCTGGATATAAAATCTGTATATTAGAATCAATTTCATTTATATACAAAGCAAAAACTAATTAGAAAATGTACCTTAAAAAATTCAAGTAAAAAGAACAATAATGTATAAAATTACTAAAGTATAAAAGTTGTACTGGACTTTTTTGATAAAGTTATAAAAATTAATTAAATTATCATTAAAGGCCTCAATAAATCAAAAGATATATTATGTCCATGGTTACAAGACAATATAATAAAAATGTCTGCTTTCCCCAGATTGATCCAGATATTCACTATAACTCTATTACAAATCTCAAATTTTTTTTAAGTTGACAAGCTGATTCTAAAACTGAAGTGGAAAAGCAAAGGACTAGAATAGCAATGGTACTTCTGAAAATGAATAAAGTACTTCCTTATCGGGGATCAAGACTTATTAGAAAGCTATGGTAAATAAGACAGTGAAGTATTAGCCCAGGAAAAGACAAATAGACCAACCAAACAGAACAGAGAGCCCACAAATAGCCCACACTTACATGGAAACCCAATAAATGGCATAACTGTCATTGCAGATCAATGAGAAAGGATAGGTCATCCTATTATGATACTAATTCATTGGTTAACTACATGAGAAAAAAAATCTCCACCTCACAGTTAACACACACACAAAATCAGTTCCAGGTGAAATAAAGACTTAAGTGTGAAAAGCAAAACTTTAGAATTTTTAGAAGAAAATATAGACAAATATCTCCCTTTAACAGTCTTTTCTAAACAAAAGAGAGAGAGAGAAAGAGATAAAGTAATAACCCAAGATACCTAAAATATATATATTAGGAATTCCAGATTGAGAGAGCTTAAAAACCACTTGAATCTAGAAATTAAAAAACTAATCTATTATAATATCAGCAGAATTTTTAAAGAGCTGGTTCTTTGGGTGGAAAACAACTATAAAATAGATGAAATGATATGAAGCCTAATAAAAAAGGGAAATAACATAAATATATAAAATTAACAATGAGGATGAAAACAGAATAGATACAAAGCTTTTATTATAGTAATATGTACAAATGTATACCAATGTTAACAGGCAGTATCTGGTGACATCTAAGCTATCAAATTGATTGAAGAAGTACAAAATGATCAAAGAATCCCCTCCCAGAAAATGTGCTGAGCCCAGTTTCACAAATGTATACAAGACAGTTGCATGTTATACAATTATATAAAATATGCATTCCTGTAAATCTTCTATAATTCAAAACATATACCACCATTTTCAAGAAAAGATGATGGCTATCCTGTTTATTAGCTAAACCGTAGATACAATTTCACCACCTTTTAAATTACATGATTGTCGGTCATTTTTTTTTAAATCTAGGTTTCCTACTATTACACATTTTGCACATAAAGCCAGACTATTGAAATATTTGTATCATATAATTTCCAAATGGCATAATTCAAGTTCATAAACAGTGGCTCTAGTGTATTTTGGGGCCTTTCAGCAACAATAATTCTCATGCCTAGAGCATGTTCAAGAGCACAGAAAGTAGAAGTACACCTGAAAAAGATTTAAAAGAACTAGTACAACCCTGATATCAAAGTGTAACAAAGACAACCTAAAAGTAATACTTAGTAATAGAAACGTAAAAATCCTAAGTAGTAGCAAATCTAACTCAATAATTTATAATAGACGCTCTACTTAAAACTTCTTAGCCAGGATTAACAAATGCTATCTGTCCTGTCTGCCAACAATCTGCCTGAGGTCCAGAGCCACTGACTGTCCACAGCTGTTCTAGGATGCCCACTGCAGCTCCAGAAGATGAGCTGGGTGTTTGCCAACAGTTAACTGTGTTTCCCCCCAGACCTGTTTATGCCAGCTGTACTAATACAGTAATTGGATAAACAAATGATACATTCAAAACACATCAAATTTGAATATGAAAAGGAAGAGCATTGTATCTACGAAAACTAATTTGAGGTTTTTGTGTTTTAGTGAGGCTGTTTGTTTGCTTGTTTGCTTTTTGCAATAAGGTCTTGATTTGCCACCCAGGCTAGAGTGCAGTGATGCCATCACAGTTCACTGCAACCTCATCCTCCAGGGCTCAAGCAATCCTCCCACCTCAGCCTCCAGGGTAGCTGGGACTACAGGCATGTGCCACCACGCCTGGCTAATTTTTGTATTTTCTGTAGAGACGGCTTCACTATGTTGCCACAGCTGATCTCAAACTCCTGGGCTCAAGCAATTTGCCCACCTCGGCCTCCCAAAGTGCTGGGATTATAGGCATGAGCCACCACACCTGGCTTGCTTTTAATTTTTTTTTTTTTTTTTTAATGCTGAAGATCAAGTACAAGTGAGATAACATAAAAGGTGGAAGGGCATCTTGAACTCTGAGGAGACTCTACACTCAGATTTTTTTGGCAAGTATCGTTAAGTTCTCATCAAACTTTAATAAGCATAAAGCTAAAAATCCTAGATAATACATTTTGGATATGATTTATACCAAAAGGATGACATGACACTCAAGTCAGCACATCCAAATTCAGAAAGAGGGCTTGGCACATGTCAAATGATTGGCAAATGAAGTTACATCGATATGGTTAAAAACAAAATGTTTTTGGTACATCTGTATGACTTTTAATAAGTCCCTATTTAATCAACTTTTTGAATTAGCCAACCAACTACCTATTTGATTGCATTAGGTAAGAAGGTTGCAACTGCAGTAAACTACCAATTGACCGATTTGGGTTTCTCCCAGGAATACAGCACAATTATACTATATTAACAGACAATGGAAAATAAAATTATCATCTTAATAAATGCAAATGACATTTGATAGAATTAAACTTCCATGCCTCATTTTTTTTTTTTTTTTTTTTGAGACAGAGTCTCGCCCTGCTGCCCAGGCTGCAGCACAATGGTGCAATCTTGGCTCACGAGAGGCGCCCCACTGGCCCTCAGCATGGGACTTCAGGAGCATACGCTGAAGGCTAGACACTAAAGTCATCTTCCTAGAGGGATCCACAGCCCAGAAAGATGACACCTAGGGAATCCGCTCAGGCAAGCAGAAAGAGAGCCCTGCCGGGGACTGCAGGAGAAGACTGTTGGTTCAAGCAGACCTCTTAGCCCGGGAGGGGGCCAGCCAGGGTTCCTGGGTCACACACGCCCTTCACACCTCAGGGAGGAGCACAGAAAGTCAGCCTGCCACAGAGGCTGCTGGGGTCCCCTGCTCCAGAAGTCAGAGTCTAATTGAGAGATTCCCCTGTTTGCACTGGCCCATGCAGCCCCACCTAAGCCCCAGCCTTCACACAAGTAAATAAGATTAAGGTGAATCCCAGGAGGTCAATTTGTTGTCCATTTGAGAGCCCTCACTCCATAGCTTTCGCTCACCCCTCCTTTACAGTGAGGCAAAGACAGGAGACCTTCCTGCTTGGGCTCAGGAAATACCTTCTTTCTTCCCTCCCACTCTTCCTCCTGTTTCCCTCCTAACCCCCTTACCCCCAGCCCCACAAGGGAAAAAAAAAAAGCCCACAAATAAGTAAACAATACATACATGAGGACTGGATGGAGGAGAAGCCAAGTTAGTGGGGGCCAAGCTCGACAGACCGTCTGCAAGCTACAAATGAAATGTGCTGGTTAGCAACAGGATTAGAGAATCCACTTCAGGGAAGGCTGACAGTCCCCAGGAGGCAGCACTCTCTGACCGGGTACCCTCTGCTCTTCCTCCAGGGTGAACATGCCCTTTGAAGTTGGACAAGCCTGGCTCCAACACCTCACTAGAGGTGTGACTTTGGGCAAGCCCCCTGACTTCTCTCAATCAGCATCCTATCTGGAGAATGGGCCCGAAGCCCACCTCACAGGGCAACAGTGAGTATGAATGAGATAAAGGCTATGCACACCCAGCACAAGGCAAGGCACATGGAAATGGTTCAGCCAGTGCCTGACTCTTACCTGCTCTCTCACATGCCCTCCCTCCCTCTCCAACATCTGCCTATTTCAGGGACACTCCAACTCCCCAGCATCCTAACCGCTGAGCCATACCAATGCTGCTGGGCATGGTTCCTAAGCTAGAGCAGGTTTCTCGGTCTTCTCTCCTCCAGGACAAGAACCAGGGCATCCGTCATATGCCTTCCCGAAACCTGACATCAGTGGGGACTTTAGGAGTCTTATAGTCCATCCTCCACTCCATGCTACGAATCACTTTCTGCATCCTTTTCTAGGCATCAGCTCCTTGCCTGCAATCTCCCAGTACTGTGAATCAATATTTTACAAGGTGAATCCCTGGGCTGCAGCCTGAGCAAGGCCTCAGGGCTTAGGGCTGGGGGCAGGGAGACTTGTTCAGAGGCCACTGCGATACTCTAGAAGGGGATGGGGCTCTGGGTGGGTGAGTACCAGGCTAGCAGGTGGGCAAGGTGAGAAGACGCATGCTGGGCAGAGGGAATTGCAAGCGCAAAGGTGGAGAGGAAGAAAGAAGCACAGCCCATTTGAGAAAGAGCAAAGGGGTCAGGAGGGCAGGGGCTGGGGGAGTGAGCAGCCAGCTGGGACACAGGGCTGCCAGGGCTGGCCCCTCATCCTCTAAGCCTGGAGCAGGAGGCTCTGGGAGGACTCCAAGGAGCCAAACCCCAGGCTGGCCTGCCTTCCTCAGCAGGAAGATCCTGGAAGACACTCTCCCAATGCCCAGAGAAACCCATGGAAGGTGAAGCCCTGCTGGGCCCTGGAGGGGCGCTTGGAGACCCGGAGCCCTCCCTGCTCTATGAAGAGACACTGAGGGGGCCCTCAGGGCTATTCAGAGCCAGAAGCACATGCAGGAGGGCAGAAGCAGCCCTGAGTGCCCAGCCAGAGCTGATAGATGGCCCTGGGGTGCTGGCCACTCCTCGTGTGACCCCTGGAATAGACTGGGTGAACTCCGCGTGCAGCCCCCAGCTGGCCAGAGATGGGCCTCGCCAGGCAGCAGCTCTGCCCCTCCCATTCGCATCCTGAACCCCACAGAAGCCTTACTGTTATTTTTAATGCAGTTCTTTTTTAGAAAGGTGAGAGGGAAACCGGCAGTTCACCAGAGCAAAATAAAGCTAAACATAGTGCTCCAAAGATCTGGTCCAGCTTCAGAAATTACACGTTCCCCTTTGGGACTCAGGCATAATTTGCCACTCCGGTTCTGGGAGCACGTTCCCACCTTCACGGCATCCCAGAGGCTATAACCAGAGCAGCAGGCTCAAAATTAGCCCCAGCCCCAGCACTGGGGAGCCTGGGAGCCTGGGAGCCGGCCAGCCCCAGCACCCACACCACAGAGCAAGGAAACAGTCTCCTGCATACTAGCTGGCCAGGCCTAGCTCCTGCTGCCACCCCACACTCACCACACACAAAACATGCACACACAGTCAATGCACCCACCACCTCTACCCCACACACACACACCACCTCTACCACACACACACCACCTCTACCACACACACACACACACACACACACACCCCACCTCTACCACACACACCTCTACCACACACACCACCTCTACCACACACACACACACCACCTTTACCACACACACCACCTCTACCCCACACACACACACCACCTCTACCCCACACACACACACCACCTCTACCACACACACCTCTACCACACACACCACCTCTACCACACACACACACACCACCTCTACCCCACACACACCACCTCTACCACACACACCACCTCTACCACACACACACACACCACCTTTACCACACACACCACCTCTACCCCACACACACACACACCACCTCTACCACACACACACACACCACCTCTACCCCACACACACCACCTCTACCACACACACACACACCACCTCTACCCCACACACACCACCTCTACCACACACACCACCTCTACCCCACACACACACACCACCTCTACCCCACACACACACACCACCTCTACCACACATACCTCTACCACACACACCACCTCTACCACACACACACACACACACACACCACCTCTACCACATACACCTCTACCACACACACCACCTCTACCACACACACATGCACACACACACACCACCTCTACCACACATGCACACACACACCTCCTCTACCATACACACCATCTCTAACACATGCACACATCTCCTCTAACACACACACACCTCCTCTAACACACACACATACCCCTCTACCACACACATCACCTCTACTCCACATACATACACACTACCTCTACCACACACACACATACCACCTCTACCACATATACACATACACACACCCCTTTGCCACATAAAACACACACACACAGAGTCCCATTTCCAAGCCTCTGCCCGAGCCCGTCTGCCCACCAGGACAGTCTCCCTGTCCTCCTCTGTTCACCCACCCATCTCAGAGGCCCCTCCCCAGAGACGCTGCCCTTCTTGCTTAGCACATGCTGAAGCTGCAGGGCCAGGAGAGTCCAAGGGCTTGGTCTCCTTGTTAACGAAGCATCTCCTCGCTTTGACATCACTCATTTGAGATCTTCCCGACACCCCCTCATCCCTCATCTCTTTGTGACCAGAGTCAGAATTTCCTAAAAGTTATGTCTCTAATTTTTCAACACACACATAATCCCACCCCCCAAAATTCTCCTTCTCTGAGGACTCAGAGGAGCCCCTCAACCCAAGAGTGCTCACTCAGAACGCTAGGCAAGAGCCGCCCTTGCTATACCCAGCTGGCTCTGGGGGTATCTCAGGGCCTCGAAGGTGCGATCTCTGGGAGTAGAGCCTCTATTTGGAGCTTGCAGACCCTCTACAGGAAATGGGCGGGCTTGGCATGCTCTCTGTGTGTTCCTGAATACTGTTTTCCTTCTCCTAATCATAATCATAACACCAAGAACTACCTTCATAAAAAAAGACTGGTGAACAAAGACCCTAATTTTACTTTAAAGGCAGAAATAAGGTCAGAGACAGAAAGAGAAACCCAGAAGGAAGAGGAAAGGATGAGAAGGAAATGTTGGGAGCAGTGCATTCGAACTGTGTGTGGTTGGAGGTAATGCCTATTTTTTCATTATTTTTCTATATTTCCCCAATCTTATATAATAAACACGTATCATATTTATTATCTGAAAAAAATGAATATGTCGTTTTCTAAGGCAGAGAACTAGGTGGAATAGGATACCTCTCTTCTCCCTCTGTGAGGACACACCCAGGCCTGCCCTCAGAAAGTTCAAAGTCAAGGCCACAATTCCTGCATCGCCACCACCAAGTGTGCACCCATGGGAGCTCGTGCGCACACCTGCTCCTATCCCCCGCACCATGCACACTCATGTGTACACACCACCCCCAGCCCCAGTCTGCCAGCCTGAAGTCTACACATAGCATGGCCGCACAGACCAAGGACAAGTGATGGAGTTAGTAAGTGTGAGCGTTTCTCATCCCAACCCTCCTCACCGTGAAGTTGAAAGAGGCCAGACATCCCCCAAGCAGGGTCCCCCCCTCACCCCTAGAGAGTCACCGACTTCCGAACCCTGGAAGGCTGGGCCCAGATCTGCCTTATGCATATGTTCTGAGTCACCTCCAGGACTGGCCACTCTCGACACACACCAAAACATTTCTAGAAACCTGAGAAACGCTCCGTGGTGAGTACCAGCTCATGGCCTGAACTTCAGGCAAAGGTCTTCAGTGACATGTTCTAAATGAGTGCTCATACCAGGACCTGGGCAGATGCTGGTGAGAAGGTTTTGGGAGCAGAGAGAAGATGTCACTGAGGAAAGACACAGGAAGGAAACAGGGTGGCAGGGTGACTCTGGCAAGAGCAGGTTTGAGCTAGGAAGAGTCTGAGGACCACAGCCAGGAGGTGCTGAGTGCATCCAGCACCAGCCAGGGCTGCATCAACTGTGAGGATGGAATAGGCTGCCGAGAAACACCAGTGGGGCAGACAGGGGCCAGCCAAAATCCAAATTCTGCCAGACCTCTCGTCCCTCCCATCCCCGGACGCCAGGCCTTTCATGCTATCTGCATTGGGGGAGTAGGGGGAGGAAGAGAGCCCAGCCATAGTTATCTAGCAAACCACTGGAACTGCACCCAGGGTCAGCTGCCTCCTGGGTTGGCCCTGGAGCGCCTGTCCTCCAGAGTGCCAGGGACAGGGAGGAGAGGCGAGCAAGTGAAAGATTTCCTGGATTGGCCAAATCAGAGGAATGGATCTCAGAGAAAAATGCGGAACTAAGTCAGATACCAGACAAGGGGCTTCCCCAGAGGGCCACGGCTCCCTGGAGACCAGAACTGGTCTCCCTGCTGGGTTTGTGGCTCTTGAGAACAGTTTTGTCTCCTTCACCAGACAGGGAGCTCCATGAGGGCAAGGTCCAAGCCTCCCCCATCAGAGCAAGCCAATGTCATTTCCTCCTCTCCCCACTCCTAGGCCAGGGGAGGCCCAACCCCTCCCCAGGTGGGCACACCTCCAGGAGCCCCATCCCAGCTCCCAACAGCATTGCTGCTCTGTCTAGCAGCTCCAGCCAGAGTGGCCATGTGCTCTCACAAACAGCGCAGGCCCGGCTCTGGCTCAGACCCCAGTCCCAGTTCCCTCATGTCAACGCCGGGAGGATGGCCAGGCTGGGCCTCCTCATCGTCTGCCTCTGGCTGTGCTTGTAGCCAGCAGGACCTAAAATAGTCCCTCCCCATCTGAGTGTGTAGACATTTTGAGGGCAGCACACACAGAACGGAAATCCTGCTGGGCAGGCCCGCACTTCCCTGCACAATCTCAGACAGGCCCGTGGAGCGGCCGGGAACAGGAGCCAGGAGCAGGCAGCCAGGGTTTGGGGCAAATTATCTGCCTAATTCAGCTATAAACACCCAAGCAGGCCAGAGGCACTAGCACTGAGTTTAGCTAAATTTTACAAAGGGACATCTGAAATTTCCATTTGTCTTTTCCCAGCCAAGAGAGAGGTTCCTCCTCAGATCCACACAGACAGTGGCCAGAAAATCCATCCATCCATTCATCAACCCAGGCGCCCATCTACCCATTTACCCAGACAGACAGACTTCTGTTAACACCTCCGCTAAGCAAGGCCTTGTGCTGAGCATTCAGAATACAAGGAGGAAGGAGCCACAGTTGCTGCCCTAAGCTTAGCCCAGGGAATATGCTAACATTGACAGAGACGTGCAGGCCCTAGAGGAAGCGCAGTGACCCAGTGACCGAAAGACAGGCAAGTCCCGCAGGAGAAGAGGAGGAGCCAGGAAAGACTTCCCTGAAAAAGTGACCACACCTAAGTCTTAAAGACTGGCCAAGAGTTACCAAGGAACAGGAGGCAGGGGGTCTTCCCAGCAGAGGGGCTGCTAGAGTAGAGCCCTGGAGAGCCATAGAGGCTAGAGAGATGGAACTCAGGGCTTCTGAGGACTTTTAGCATCCGTGCAGCAAGGCTGAGGACACAGGTATTATCTGCACAGGCCTGGAGGCCTTGCCTCTGGGTGGCCTGGAGGTTGTGGGAGCCCCAGGGTGCCAAGGGTGTGACCAGTATCTTTCAAAGCCCAGACAGGAGGGTGACAACCTAGAACAGATGGTGAGTTCAAGGCTGGTGCTCACGGTGAAACCTTTTTCCATATCTACCGTGGGAAGAACCAGATGAGCTCAGCCCTAAAGAATCCAGAGCCACTCTGTGGCCCACAGTGGGGGGATGCTGCCCCTCAGCACAAGACGCCACATACCTCCTCCCATGCTCTGTGGCGCTGGCATCTGCGTCACCAGCTGGCCCTCGGTTGCTGAGTATGCAGCAAAAGAACGACTCCTACCTCCCCCAGGGCTGGAGACTCTAAAATAATGTCCCCTCCTGCCTCCTGCCTCCTTTTCCCTGCAGGTGGAGGAATGGGGCAAGATGGACTCTTGGCTTGGACACAGCCTTCTCTTTCTAAGCTGTCTCCAAGGAGCCACCAAGCACAAGCCCACAGAAGAACTCCCCCTAAGAAGGGGCCTGTCCAAGGTAGAGAGATGGAGCTGGAGGACTCCAGAGATGGTCCAGCCACTCCCTGTCCTCTTCGTTCTCTCATTTGCCCCTCTACCCTGACTTTCTGGTGACCTCTAGGAGAAAGCCCTCACCATGGCCCCCAGCGTAGAGGGGCCATTTTTCTCATATGCTTCCAAGAAAACAGATTGAGTCTTGCCCAGACGAGCACACCGCACCCTCCTCAGCCAGACTGAAAGCTCCCATCTGGGTCTCTCTGCCATACAGTGTCCAGCTGCCAGAACCCAGATGGGAATGTGTATAGACCCTTTGTGATAATGAAGTGTGGGAGAGGGGGTGGGACGAGACAAGGAATGGAGGGGAAGGGTGACCCAGGCCTCCCCAGAGGATGCCCTTCCTACCTGGATGGGGATGAGGGGCTCCTTGTCGTCAATGTCGATGAGCACGTCTTCCCCAGAACTGAGGAGGCTCACATCGTCTGCAGAGGAGGAAGGCACTCTCGCAAAAGGCTCCCCGTCACCAGCCCCGGGGCTCAGCTGAGACTCCGCAGTCCCTCCACACCTCTCAGCCGGTTTCCCTCTCCTCCTCCCTCCCAGTAAGTCCCTCTCTTATCTCCACCTCTCCCATCCTCCTTCACCTGCAGTCTTCCCCTTCTCTGCCTCCCTCCCCTCACATTTCTCTCTTCTCTCCCCATATCACCACCTCCCTGCCCTCCCTCTCCCTCCCACTGGCCTCACTTTGAGTCCGTGCCCCTCAGCTCCCACAAGCATCAGTCATCTGCTCCTGGTGCCCCCCATCCAGAGTGAGGCTCCACCCTAAGGAAGGTGAGGTCCCCACCCTGTGGTCTAGCAGAGCAGAAACCACTTCTCATTCAGGTCTCCACAAGAGAAGGGCTTCAGGATGCATATCAACTAGGAAGCGTGGCTTGGCCCCGAGGCACCCCCTTCCCTGAGCTCCCCAGCGTCTCCCCTTCCCCTACCTGGGCCGCCCTGTGGGGATGGGCTCTCTGCAGAGTAGGGGTCACACAGGAAGCTCTCCAGGGAGCGGATGGTACACTGGCCCACTACAGGCCGGCGGCCAAACTGGCGGTTATCAATGACCTTGACAGTGATGGGGGGGCAGTAGAGCTCCTCGCTGGGCAGCATCTGGGTGGAGGAGGAAGAACCCACTGGCCTCAATCCCTCTCTGGGAAGCCTCCAGGTCAAGCCCAAAGAGCAGAAAATGACTGTAAACCGCACATAATCCCCACAGCCAGAAATCCAAAATGGTAGCTGGCCCGGAGCTGGGCAGTGGAGCAAAGGCACACACCTTCCCATTGGCCCCTTGAACCCTGCCTTCGGAGGCTGGCTCCCCCGACAGCTTTCCTTCCACACACATCCCGTTCAGCCTGAACTGAAAACAAGGCTGCGTTCCCTCACTGGCTGGGAAGGGGGCGAGGGGACTTGGCCCCGGACTCAACATTTCTTGCAGACAGTCCCCCCCAAGTGGATACTCGAGAGTTGGCTAACAGACCCAGATTCTTCCCCCCACACACCCCCAAAAGCACTTTGAACACAACTTGAAATAATTTATATGCTCTCCTTCAGGGGCGGCTTTGGCTCGGCCAAGAGGAGGCTTCTGTTGACAGCCACTGGGCCTGGAATTTCTACAGCGCTTTCATCTTGCAAACCCTTTTCTTTTCCTCAGACTTGCCTCACTCCAGCCACTAGGTCTAGGCATCCCAGGGCACTGGAGAGGGCTGGGGGCCCGAGGGCTGTGGGGTGAGCTCCTCTGAGGGGGCCCAGGCTGGGGAGGATGTGGTCCAGAAAGGTTTGGAGGAATCCTGGAAGGCTGAACCCTAGAAGGTCCCTAAGGGCACTCCAGGGAACCGAAACCCGTCCCGAAAGGGAAAGAGCCAGGGGATGGCTCCTGGGGACTTTCGCTGACCCAGGATCTGGGTAGAAGGAGCAGGCTGGCCCCATGTGTGCTACTCACAGGCCTGAACCCTTCCAGTGAGGAGGGTATGAGCACTCCTCCCCATGTTCATGGGACAGTGAGGTGAGAGATGGCATGACCTGCCTTGGACCCCGCAGGGAACTAGAGCACAAGCCCCAGGCTGCTCGGGGCTGTGTGGAACTTCTAGCCCCCAGGACTCTGGAAGGGGACAGTAGGGAGGTGGGGCTCACCACTTCCATGAAGAGGGTGCAGATGTCAAAGTTGGGGTTCTTCCGGAGGTTCCTGATGACACAGGACTGCACTGTCTGGCCCCCACACTCTACCACAAGGCTGGGGGAGGAGATGCTGGCTAGCTGGTAGCTCTTCATGTTCCGCAGGCCCCATGCCAGGATCTGGGCACACACAATGAGGAGAGCGGTTCAGAAGGCTGCAGGCCCCAAGAAAGGCTGGGGCCAGGAAGGGGAAGAGCAGGCTACTCCCAGCCCCCATGCCCAGGCCAGGCTCACTCACCTCGATGGCGGTACGCTGGAGCGCTGGCTTGATGTTCTGAGGAACCATGTAGATGTTGGCCTCCCTCTGGGGTGGTGGGTAGGGCAGATCTGTGTCCTCGGACTGCAGTGGACCAGCAGGTAGAATGGAGACAAAGGTAGGAGGAAAACCAAGGCAAAGAGACAAGAGAAGGACAGATGGGATAGAAAGAAATGCCAAGCGCAGGAGAAACAGAGAAGCAAAGACAGAAGTGGACAAACAGGGAGGCAGAAACGAGTGAGCTAAGTCAGTTTCAGCCAGGCACCATCTTCTCCAGGATCACACTGCCAGCACCTTCTCCCAGGGCTCAGGTCACCTTGTTTCAGCTGAATCCCAAGTCACCCCTCTTTCCATGGTACAGGCTCTGATGCCCCATGATCTGCTCAGGGTCTCCCCCCCAACACGCACAGGGTACACGAGTGTACACACTGTGCACTCCATCCCGGCAGGTCCACCTCAGCCCCTCTGAGTCCCAGCGAGGACACGTGCCTGCCCCCCAGCCTGGTTCTCCTGCCTCCTGGCTCAGACCCTTCCAGGTTATCATTCCCCCCACAACTGAGACACCTTCCAGCCCCGAACTCCAACCTCTCACACCTGTCCCCTATGAGGATAGGACACTTGCACTGTGAGCTAGAAAGAGGAGAAGAATTGACCGATGGGAGAAGGGGCTATAAGGGCCTGTCATCCCCAGAGCACCAATGCACGCTGCTGGGGAGATTTTCTCTCTACAGATTTGCCAACAAGAGTTTGGCAAGAATCCTCAATGACCACGAAGAACTACGTGAGGAAGCAAGGCAGGGCAAGGGAGGCAGGTATTTCCTTAGATAGTTAGCTGCCAGTAACAGCAGTTAGGAGCACAGGTGTGAGTCCCAGCTCTACTGCATATGACATTAAATAGATTATTTCACCTCTCTATCACTCAACGCTTTCATCTATAAAATGGTTAGCAAAAGTTGTTGACCTCTAAAGGTTAGGGTGAGGGTTGAAGAAGTTAATACCTGTATAACATTTAGAGGAGCGCCTGTTCATGTAAATCTTCAACAGGACTATTGTGACGATTAGAGAAAGATGTGCGTTTCTTTAGACTCTTTACTTCCATGTCAGAAAATCATCACATTTTCTGAGTTTATCAGAACAAGACACTTTACTGCCACCTATTGGGAAATTGTTATAACAAATACACATACATAGTGCCTGTGCTGGAACTTGCACCCCATTAGACACAATGTCCTTGTGCAGTGCCCAACCTGCACATCCATACGTGGAGGGCCTGACACTCAGGAAATGTTAACTATATTAAAAGAACTGTGATGGACACCTTACAGAGCTTGCCTCATGTAATCTCATTTATTAAACAATGGAATCACTGGATTCATTCTGCAAGTGACTTGCGTTGGGTTCCTGTGCAAGGATGCTACCTCCATACACAGATGCTGTGCCATAGATGCTGACAGCAGTGAAAGCAGAGAGAGGTATCAGCTTCCCCCACTTCCACGAGTCATTTCACAGCCAACCCAAGCCACTCCCCTGCCCAGTGACACCTGATGACACCATGTTTCCCCTGACCTACAGCAGCTGGAAGCTTAGTCCTAGAATCAGACCTCAACTCTAGCTCCAGCTCTGCCACCTCCTCGCCGATTGACCTTGGGCAAATTACTCAACCTCGGTGACTCAGTATCCTCAGATGAAGACCTGAGATCAGCTGCTCTGATAATTAAATGAGAACAAATCCGAAGAGCACCTGGCACATAGGAGGTGCTTATAAATGGCTGTGACTGTAACTGTTACTAGAATTGTTGTTGGTACCATTGTTTTTGCCATTGGTGTTGGTGTTGATCTCCCCAGGGTGACTTCAAGAGAGCTGAGTCATCAGAAGCATCTTTCAGAAGAACACTGGCTTTATTACTATCTCTAAGTCACCAGGGCATAAAGCAAAAAAGCTTGTCATTTTCCTCCAGATCCACAATGCTGGTGGCATGATGCAGGAAGCCCCTACACTGCTGACTGTCTGATGGGGAGGGGTGATGGACAGGGCTGCTGCCGTGCACAACTCCAGGGGGCGCTATGTGTGTCTCAGTCCACATGAAAGGGGCCCTGGGAGGATGGAGGCAGGGCCTGCACAGCTTCTGCAGTGACCTGGCTGCTATGGGGACCCCCAGTTCAATGTCCTCCCTGGGCACTCCGAGGCCACCAGCTACAGGTAGCAGCATAGCAGGGTGTTCTCTTTAAAGACAGGGTTGCACTTGAAGGCCTGCTTGTGGCCTGTTCATGGCCCCTTGTGGCTAGTGCCCAACCCATTATGGACCAGAGCCAAAAACCCAAGACAAAGAGGGGCCAAAAAAAAACATCAGGGAGGGAACAGCCCCAGGATCCCCTGAGCAGAGAAGCAGAAAGATCAATCTTTCTCATACACTTGCTCTCCTAACATCACTAAGGAACACTCATGAGCACATTCCTCCCAGAATATTTCCTCTCTAGGCCCCCAAACACTGGGCAGCATCCACTTCATCCCTCGCTTCCCCGGTCTCTCTCCCTCAGGGCTCCCTCAAGCTCGATGGTGATGACATTCCTCTCTAAAGAATGGGGACCAGGCTCCCCATCTTCAGTAGCCTGCTCACTGAGGACAGAGGAACAAGAACCTGGAGAAGGTTAAGCTCTGGTACCGTTTGGAGAAGGCCCTGGAGAAAGAAGGCAGGAGCACACAGCTGCAGAGTGCCAGGCCCAGCGGAGGCAGAGGAAGAGAGAAGCAGAGACAGTGGTTAGAGATGTGTCCCAGGCAGCTTCCTCAGCACGAGGCCACCACATGCATCCCAAGGCCAGCTCTGTCCACCGTGCTGTCCCCAGGGGTCCCAGGACATGCTTCTTCCCTGCCATTTCCTGCCACCTCCCAGGGTTGCCTGCTTCTGTGGCTCCCCCTATGACCACGCATCCAAATCCACCTCCCCAATTTTTCACACTATCTCCTGGATCTTCTCCTTCCCAATTTAAAGACATCCCCATCTCCCAAATCCACCCACACCCTCTTCTGTGTCCTCTCTGCAGGCTCCTTCCTCTCCTCGCTCTCATTCTGTTGTCTCCACACACTACCGCTCCTCCGTCCTAACCACACCACCCACCACCCAGTGCACCCTGCTTCTGCCCTCGGCACCCCTCCCCAGAAATTTCTGTCTCCAAAGTCCCCTACCTGAAGGACACTCATGGGCTCTTCTCTGTCGCGCCCCCTCAGCAGCATCTGGCCAGCTGACCTCGCCTCCTTCCTAAACCATCTCTCTGCATCCACACCGCTGTCCCACCCTGATTGCTGAGCCTCCTCTGCAGCCTCCCCATCTTCCTCCACCAAGCCCTGATCTGCTCCTTGGTCCTCTCCTAGATTTTCTGCTCCCAAACATCTCTGCTAAGCCCCAATATCTTACGGCTTAGTTCATTATACTGAACTTGTCCAAAACTAAATTCTTTATCTTCCCCCTCAAAACCTGCTCCCTTCAAATCTGACCTCATCATCCACCTAGACAACCAAGCCAAAAGCCCCCATGCCACCCTTGGTTCCTCCTGCCCCTCATCACCCTGCCTGACTGACCACCAAACCCTGGGGATCCTGTCTCCTAAACATCTCTCACGCCCACCCGCCCACCCATCTCCTTTGCTCAGTACAAGCCACCACCCTCTCTCGCCTGGATTCACCAGCATCCCCCTTTCGTTTGGCTTTGACATCCTCTGCCAACAGCCCATGCCTGCTGCAATCTGCAGCCAGGGTGGGCTTTCGAATAACGTCACTCGCTGCTTCAAGCCCTCCAATGTCTTCCCATCTGCTCAGGATGAAGTGCAAACTCTTCATAGTAGCCTCCACAAGACCCCTAATCTTCCAGCTCCTGCTGCCTTCTCTGGGCATGCAGAGATAAATTTCCCCTTGACGACCCCAAATAGTGATGAACCACCTCCTGGGACACACGCAACACCTGCTCTTCTGAATGCTAGCAGGTTGCAGGAGGCACCATGCTCCTTTAGCTTTGAGACTTGGAGCTCAGTGGTCCCTCTGTCTGAAATGCACTTCTACTCCACTCCATCTGTACTTCCTACTCAGACTGCAGGTCTCCATTTAAATCTTCCCTGGTGCCCCAACCTTAAGGACCCTCGTGGCCCCCATAGCAACTTACACTTATTTTCATAGAAAGACACGTCAATCAATCACCCCTTGCTACCTCCACATGTTCGTTTGATCTGTCCTCGGTTAAACCAGCAATTGTGTACACAGGGACCACAGCTGAACTCCCCCATCCAATAAATAAATGATAATGAATGGGTAATTGAAGGAGAAGAGGGAGAGTGAAGACAGAAGGGTGGGTGGATGGGAGGATGAAGGGATGAATCCAACACACACTCTCCTCCTTCCTAGCACCCGTGCATGCTCCAGCCTGATCCTAGGTCCTCCCCAGGCCTGCTCACTACTCCCTCTGGTTCAACAGGCTTTCTTTACTGCCACCTGAATCTAACCCATTTTTAAGGCCCAATTCAAGATCTCCAGAAAAATCTCCCCCAGATGCTTCAGAAACATCTTGTAACCTGACTGACTCTCTTAACCCTCTCTACATGACCCTTTCCCCACACACCCCATTCCTGTGGCCCTAAGAAATCTCTGATCATCTCACAGACAGGAGTCCTGAAGCCTCTGCCAGCTCTTGAGCCTGGTTTTCCACTTTTTTCTGGTCCAGCCCACTTGAGGGGTATAACAGGGGGTGTAGACTGAACATCCTGATTCACTGTCCTATGAATGATGGGGGACGAAGCCACATTTGACCAGCTCCTGCCTTGCTCCCCTGTGACGCAGGGCAGACCAGGGGCAGCTACAGAGGTGGGTTCTACAGCTGTGCAGGGTGTTGATCAAGCCAGCCCAGACCAAGAGGACCCCAAGAACAAGTGAGGCTCTCTCCCCTGCCAGAGCTGAAGCCATCCTCAGGCCCACTTCAGTCTGTCTGTCCCGCTGGCCAGTTTAGCACAAAGAACCAAGGCCCTGAGCCACGAGAGGGGCTCCCCTGGCCCAGTCCTAGGGGCCAGCACATTAGACAGGCGTCGCTCCCAGGGTAAAGGAAGTGCTGGCAAGCTTCCTGGGTCAGCCCAGTCACCAGTAGCCTGTGGACCCTCACCTCACCCAGCAGGGTACAGAAGACTCCACAGTCACATCCTGGTTCCTCAGGGAGCTCCAGGCAGGGGGCAGCCAGGCAGGCTGGGAGGGCTCCGTTGTCTGCCTGCCCCACCCAGCTCCTTAGGAACAACATGTTGCTCTAATTACACTTCCCAGGAAAAAACAGTGTTTTAAATTAAGGCCTTGGGGGAGGTATGGGGGATGGGGGACCACTGGCTTTATTTTCCTGATTGCAAAACACCAAATTTTTCCTTCTAGTGGATTTGGGGGTGCAGGAGAGTACCCCCGGTACATCTCAGAGTCAAAGCCATATACTCTGCAGCCTGGGTGGGTGGATGGAGTGGCATCTGGTAACCCCCACCCCTGAGCTGGCAATAAAATCAGCCACAAAGCATACAATCTCTTCCACCAGGACATCCCCTGCCCCACAGAAGAGAAGCAGCAGAAGCAAGGGTAATAATCTAAACCACACCCCCTCACCTCCCCGTGCACGCCCCCCCACCAAATGGTCAGGACCACAAGCCCGTGGGTCTTCCTCTACATGTTTTCTGTATCCTGGGGTCCCTGTGCATTCAGAGACCCACCATCACCTCTGCTGCTGTGTGTGCGTCTCTGTGTGCGCCCTCGAGAGTGTACATACTCGCACACGCTCACATGTGCATGCACACACTCTCCAGTTCTCAGGAAATCTAAAATTGCAGTTTCTTTGAACTCATTCCCCTTGGCAGCATGGACTGCCTTTGTTCTCCAGACAAAAAGGAAAAGAAACGAGACAGAGGGCTCAGAAGAGGCGGGGAGAAGGAGGAAGCTGGGGCCAAGGAGCAAACAGGAAGAGTGAAACACGAAAGGCGAGTGGGAAGAGACTCAGAAAGAGAGGGAAAGACAAAGAAAAAGGCAGACTGGAGAGCAGAAAGGAAACCCTTCCCTCCATCTGCTCTCTCTGCGAGGACCCAGATCTCCTGGACATCATCAAAGCCTCAAACACACCATGCAACAGCCTCACTTCCTGACCAAGAGCTGCAGAGAGGGGCGTCCCAGATGGGCATAAAGCCTGGGAAAGTGGAAGCTTGTTGTCCACCAAGCCAGGTACAGGTGGTAACATGCCCCCAGCCTAAGACACCGCTGCCTGGGCTCCCTCCCCACCTCTTCTGCCAATCCCAACTTCAAAAGCTAGCTCAGTGGCACCTCTTCTGGGAAGCTATCCCCACTGTCTTGCTCTGGGAGCCTTCTACAGGGACAGACAGCACTTCAACTCATTCACAGGCACTGTGGCTTGGGAGTTTCCGCACCTGGCTGCACTAGCTGAAAGGCACTTCCCACGAGAGACGCTGTCCTTAAACCATCCTTCAGAGTCACTTGCCCCATCCGTTCTTCCCGGCCTGTCTCTGGTCTAGGCCCCTATCTCAACTGGCTCAAGAGTCTCTAGCTAGTCTCTCAAACCCACCCCCCTGCAGCCAGGCAGCTACCTCACTGTCCCCAGACTCTCATGGACTCCCGTGGCCAGGGATGCCCTCGAGGAAGACTCGAGCACTCTTCACGGGGATCAGGCCGGAGGCTGGGAGCAGCCAGATGGGAGATACAAGGCAGGCGCTTGGTCACAACGAAGAATACAGAAAAACCCTACTGGGTGTCCTGCTTCCTGCAGGACCAGTGGCATCAGAAAGACTAACCTGCCCCCACCCCACCCCAGGGATTCTTAAATCGAAGAGGACTCAGCATCTTGGCATGAGGCTTTGCCTTCAAGTAAGAAGGACATGGGCTGTGCCAGGGGCCCCAGGGCTGTCCCTGGGGCTGAGGGAGGTCACAAGGTCATCTTCTGGGGCTGGTCCCTGGACCAGCAGATCATTCATCCCACTGAGATGGGTCCTCCTCAGACCCTTTGAACCTGCTGGCCCAGCCCAGCCCTGTTCCTCGCACACTCCTAGGACTTGCTCTCCCCTGGCCCTGCTGACCCACACCCCGCCTCAGCCTGCGGCCTGGCTGGCCTTGCAGCGGGACACTTGGCCCTCTTCGGGCTCTGGCCCATGAGCTGCAGTTTTGATTTGCTTTCTGACAAGACTGCAGCCAGATCCCTGCTCTTGGAATCTGAGTCTTCGCTGTTATATATTACGAATCCAGTTATTAAGGATTTTAACTTTTTTTTAATAACTCATCCCTGGGCTGGGTCTTCTTCAGAGCAGGCTGTGGGTTTTGGCCACAAAGTGCACTCAATCAAGAGAGAGGGCTCCGTGCTGCTTCCCTGGACAGGACTCCGCCTCCCTTTCCAAATCGGCAGTCTTTGCAACTGCAGCCAGAAGCAGGAGGCTGCCTGTCAGGCGCAATTACAGCGAGCTCACTTGGCGGACCCCACCTCGGTCTGGGAGCAAAAGGAAGTGAGGTAAGGGGCGCGGGGCCTGTGGATCCCACATCCTGACTCTGCACTTCAAGTCCAAATTGCAGTGAAAATGTCAAACGGTGTCCGCTCTCAGTCTGGGGATTCCCTGATGGCAGGAAGTGGCTGCCCTTTTCCCAACGCCTCATCTGACTAGGGTTCTCCTTCCTGTCTCTCCACCCAGGTCTCTGCCATCCTCTGGCCTAGCTCCCAACAGTCCACCCACAGATGCACAGGAGGCCATAGGGAACGTGCTTCTCCTCCCATGGCAAAGGATGCAGCCTTGCTTTATCTAAATGCAAACTCCGAACTTCTTCCAGTCCCCAGGAGGCCCCCAGCTAACCCCATCCCCCAAACCAGCCAGGACCCAAACTGATCCTCGGTCCTTTGAGCCAAAGCCATGTTTCTCACTTTCTTCCTAAGTGCTGACGGGCATAAAGCCATTTCGCTAATGCCACCTCCACCAGAAAGACTTCCTTGACTACCCTGGCCCCTTTCAAACAATTTATTCTTCAAAACATGCCACCTGGTACTGTAATCATTTAATACTTTGTATTGTGGTTCATGTTGTCTGGGTGAAATCTGGTCTCCCAGCAGAACAGCAAGCCTTCGTAGATCAGGATCACCCCCATGACACATTCTGGGTGGCCCTGAATCCACACAAAGCATAGGGAATAAAATCCAGACAGGTCTCCGTGTGATAGGCACCTGCTGGGCACCAGGAACCTGGAAGGCTCCACGTGTGTGCTTGGAGGCTAGCTTCACCTTCCCTCCACCTCGGCCCACCCACAGGCCCAGCCTCAAAGACCCAGCTCACCTCATCCAGGATCCTTGATGTCTCCTGCACCTGGTCCACAGTCATGGGATGTGGCACATCCAGGAGATGGTGGGGGGCGGGGTGGGAGGAGGAAAAGTTCCCCATTAGTATCAAGGTGCACTAGGTGGGGCCAGAGGTCAGCATGCCAGATGCCAGCACTAAGAGGAGCCAGCAGAAACCACCTCCCACCAAGGGTAAGAATGATGCACTTCCCAGCCACACCCCATCGTGGTCCCTGAGAAAGAAGGTGCAATGAACGTCAATGCAGAGGGACGCTGGGAAAGCCTAAGGCATAAGCCTGGACACCAGGAACCTCTGGAAGCAACAAGAGGAAAGAGAACAGCAGGTGATGGGAAGGGCCTGGGAGCCTCTGGCCTTGGCAAGCCGAGGAGAACCAACCTAGAACCCCCAGGAGTGGGCAGGGCTGACAGAGGGAGCTTAGGACAGGGAGGGAGACCTGGTGGAATGGGGGTGGCGAAGGAGGGCCCGCATGAAGGGAGGGCCTCCCAAGAACCACTGAAAATCATGTGGGCTGCCTTGTGAAGGGCAAAGGAGCCCAAATGACTACTTCTCATAGATGCAGCTGTGCTTCTTCTGGATTCAGGTAATGAATCCAATTCACCTGGGTGCCAGTCAAAGCTCAACATTTTCTACCAAGACCCCCAGGAGAAGGAAGAAGGGCATCAGTAAGGGAATGAAGCCCCCGTCACTGGAAGAGGAAAGAAAATGGGATCCTGATAAGAACAATTCGGTGGGAAATGTGGGCTGAATCGGAGTTTCTGAAACTCACTTGTGCGTGAAAAGGCTCTGGAAGGCAAGTTGATACAGAGGTTGCTAGGCTGCTGCCTCAGAATTGCCTCAGTAGGTTTGAAGTAGGACTCAAGAATTGGCCATACTTTCAGAACCCTGGGGCTAAGTCAGTGATTCTTAGCCCTGGCTGCGCATTAAGATTCCCTGGGCAGTATTGGGAAATACTGGGCCTGGGCCATACCCCTAGAGATTCGGTCTGGGGTGGGGCCTGAGCACTGGTGATCTTTAAAACCGTCCAGCGGATTCTAATGCATATCAGCTGAAAGTCACTGGGGTGGACAATTGTGAGGACCCTTCATCTGGGATTCTGTGGTTCTTGGACTTCTCAGAGAAGAAGGGCAGGGAAGGCCTGAGCTGGGCAGAGAGGCTTTGAGCTCCCTCCAGCCCGGGCCCTCCTCTGCTTGAAAGAGGTTTCCTGGGGGATCGAGGCAGGATGGTGGTAATGCCTGACTGCCCTTCCTAACCCAGACAGGGCTGCAAACCAGGGAGACTGGCAATAGTTTGAAGAAGAAAAGGTCAGAGCAAGACTTACCTCAAAACCAGGAATATGGTGGATGGCCGGCTGGGTGAAGAAAAGAGAGCTCTGGTCATGTGCTTGTCACCCAAGGCCCCCAGCACCCTCATGACACGCATGGACTGTGTCAGTGATCAGAGAGTCCATGGTTTGCCACCTCTGTTCCTTGAGGGTGGAGGAGATGCTAAGCTGGCAGTGGGCTGAGTCCCTCCAGACACTTCACCCAGAGCAGCCCTACTCCTGTTCAGTCTGCATATTGGGATTCACATCACACTAAAAGGAAGTTTGAAGGTACAGCTCCAACCCAGACCCCTCATTTTACAGAGTGACTGGCCCAGGGCCACGAGGCAAGATCATGTGCTGGTGGAGCCAGCACTGCAATGGAGATCCTGCCCTTGCCGGTCCCTGAAGTCCCCCACATTGTGGCAATTAAGGCTCCCTTAATCAGACCACAGGGGTCCTCCTCCCAGAAACCATGTCAGGATATGACCCAAGGAAGATTAAATCTAGTAACCAGAAGACTCAGATATTCCCAATCCCAACATTCTACTCCAATGTTAGATGGTGTCCTGACTTGGGGCTCAGAAAATGGGTCTCAGCAGGAGGCCTGGCTTCAGAGGGGTGTTCCAGGCTCCCACTGAGGACTGGCACCCTACCCCACCCCTGCCATGCTCTTCTTGTCTGGGCCTCCTGGATCTGGATACAGAACGGCCTCACCTTCTCTCTCTGGATGAGCTCAAAAGAGGCCAGCAGCTCCCCCGATGGCTGGCTGCCCCTCATCAGTGGGAACCAGGCCAGCCGGGGCATCCGTTCCAGACTCGGTTGACAGAGGCAGCGGCCAATAAACTCGTCTGCGCCCTAGACCAAGTGTAGAGAGAAAAGAATCAGCATCCCTTACCCAGGGCTCCAGGTCGCCTCAGAGAGATCACCAGGTCTGCATCCGCCTTCTGAACTAGAAAGGGCCTCGGTAGTCAGGGCACCCCTCCCACAGAATGGTGAATTCTCCCTCCTTAGCAGGATTCAAGGACAACATAAGATGTGAGCAGCCTCTGGTGACAGTCACTAGGTTTGAATTCCCATCATGGTCGGGAAGTCCCTCTGGACAGTGGAATACTGTCCAACTAGTGTCCGCCCTGCTGTAATTTAATCTTCACTGAGCCTATTGGAGACCAAAGAGACAGCCTTCTGGCATTTCTCTAATGCCCTCAGCAGTACAGGTGTTTGCAGAGCCAGGGACTTCTGTATCTCCTGCTCATTTCACCCTTAAGTTCTTCGGCTTTGCAAATGGGGAAACTGTTATCACATTCATCAGATTAAATGAGCCTGGACAAAATGATGTTTTCATCAAGGAAGGTGCCTTGCTTTTTCAGGCAGAAGACAGAACCCTCACACTGGATGCGGGGCAGGCCGGCTCAGGGCTCCAGCAGCCTGCGGCTCGGCTCATACGGCCACCCTCCCAACCCGTTCCGCATCTGTACCCACTCCTTCTGCCAAGTCCCCTGACCAGTGCCAGCCCAGCCGCCTGCCTCCTTGTCTCCCTCCTCCTCCTGCTCCAAAGGTGCCAGGGCCTGTGCTCTTCTCCTTCCTCCAGTTGCTCATTCCCCCCATGGTACCAGCTTTTCCTCCCAAGCACTCCAATGTTGGCCCCCCCAGCCCAGGCCTGCCTTACCCACGGCCAGCCTCCTCGCCATCTGGTGAGGCATCTAAACAGCACCACCTTCCCCCACCCCTGCTCATCACACCCACCCAGGGAACCTGACATCTGGTCACCGCAACTCTTACTGACAACGTCTTCCAAGTCCAGGCCCTCCCCTTTCATCCCACTGCCGCCTCCAGCACAGGCCAGGGCCTCTGCTGTGTGCCCAGTGGATCTCATCCAGCAGCATCCAACTTCCTCTTCAGAAAATGCTGCCCTGATATCGTCACTCTCCTGCTCCCCTGGCCTTAGACTCCCTTCTCCTCCTTCCAGGCCTCTGGCTTGCACTGATACCCCAACCCCACATTTCCTCCAGGGCCTGGGTCTTCCCCAAAGGCCTTCCTGACATTCCAGCCCACAGTTCTCTCTCCCTCCTGGGAGCCTTCCAGAGCTGCTCTGTCTAATACAGGAGCACCAGCCACCTGCAGCTATTTAAATTTTAATTTTACTTTGTTAAAATGAAATAAAATTTACAATTCCATTTCTCAGCCGCACCAGCCCCATTTCCAGTGCTCAGCAGCCTCATGCAGCTAGAGGCTCCCTTTCCAGACAGCACGGCCCTAGAGCTTGCCTGGCACCACAGGAGGTCCTGCCCGTGGCACAGAGCTGGGAGGCACTTGGGGACCCGTGTTCTCACATGGAGGATTCTCCACTGTGTGGGTGTCTCGGCTCCCACCTAAGCAGAACCCCAAGTGTGGGGCCACTCAACCAGTCACGCAAGTGCTCGATGTACATTTAAGGATTCCACACAGCTCCTCGATGAGAAGGGACTGGCCCCAGATCACACAGGCAAGGCAGAGGCAGAGAAAACCCACGCCCCTGGCCCAGAACCAAGCGCCTTTTCCAGATATGCTCCCTCTCACTGATGATCAGTGTCTGCTGTGGGGAGGCACCTGTGCTAGCAGTCCATATTTCATCACTCTAAAACAGTTTTAACTGCTCTAGAGCCTACGGAGTTAGGGGAGAGGCCATCTGGTTGGGCAGCCACGAGTCCCTGGAGACCCCACTTTGCAGCATGGTCCCTCCCTGTGAAGGACGAGGCAGGAGCCAGGCAGACTCACGTAAGTGTCGTGGTCGTACAGCTCCACCACAATGCTGGGCGGCTGCTCAGCAACTGTGGCTGGCTCGCCGAAGATCTCGATCTCATAGAAGATGAGCGTCTGGTCCCAGGTGGGGTTCAGGGTGTTCTTCACCACCACTGTCTTCTGGCTCTGGTGCAGGAAGGAGACGATGGCATAGGGATCTGCGTGGGAGGGAGATGGGGTAGGGAGAGAGGACACAGCAGGGGCCGTGAGAGATGTCTGCTCCAGAGCCATGTGGGGCCACAAAGCTAGAACAGGGCTGTGGCTGCCTCTCTGGAGCAAAAACATTCATGCTGGGATTCATCTTCCCCATGGGGCTCTCCTAGGCCCACCATGAAGCCAACTGGGGGCCATGGTGGGGAACTGGAACCTGGGTCCTGGCAAATGGGCACAAGATCCAGAGAACATCCCCTTTTGAGCTGCTTCCTGAGCTGGCTGCTGGAAGCAAGGTTCAGCTGGGGGAAGTGAGTGCCTGTATGGTCTGTTCATTCATCCATCCATCCATCCATCCAACAAGCAGGTATTGAGTGCTTTCTGTAAGCCAGGGTAGGGGCTAGGGGCTGAGAATACAATTTGAACTAAATATAAAATATCCACACAAGCAAATGTAAAGTTACCATTTGGTTCAAAGCCTTGAAGAATAGATATAAAATGCAGTGAAATGTGTTAGGAAGGGATCTGGCTTCCTTGAGGAAGGGGGAGCAGAGCAGAGCTGCTGGTGTCTGTGAGCTCTGGGATGCCACCAGACTGACGTGGCTAGGTCTGCCTTTCAACACACTCACTCTGGCTGCCACATGGAGAACATGGAGCATGAGGAGGCCTAGAGAGACCAGTTCTGGTTCCGAGGCCACTGCAGTGGTCCAAGGAGGAACAATGGTGGCCTAGATGGGTGTGGGGTGCTAACGGGAAGTACACAGACTCACAGCTATTCAGCAGTGGTGGTGTGAGAGAAACCCAGAGGCCCCCGCAGCTCCCTGCTGTCCCCAAACTCCTGCCACACCAGCCTGGGACCCAGCCACAGGTCATTCCCTCTGCCTTGTCCCAAAGGCAAGTGGGTGTCACTGGAGCAGACCCTAGGGCAGTGGTTCTCAAATATGAGCATGCTGCAGAATCATCTGGAAGGCTCATTAGACTGCTGGGCCCTGCCCCCAGAGACTTGGATTCAACAGGGCTGGGGTGGGCCTGAGAATGTGCATTTCTAACAAATTCCCGAAAGTGATGCTAATGCTGCCTTCTGGGACCACATTTGAGAAACCAGTGCAGGAGAGGGACTGAGTGCATATAACTTGGGAGAGGCACAGAGGGCTTGGAGGAGAGGGCTCCCTTCAGCTCCTCCTAATGGGATGTCACCTTGAGGGCTGAGTCCAGTGCCTAACCCCACACTCTATACCCTTGGCACCCTGCTCCACTCTACAATGGCCTGTGCCCTCTGAGCCCCATGGTCCAGCCCTAGCACTGCCAGTCACTGCCCATGTGACCTCAAGAGGGCCTCAGTGACTTCAGAGGTAATGGCCTCTGTGTTGCTGGCCTCAGAAGGATGCAGGTTCAAACACAGCCCAGGGGCTGGGATGGGGAGATAGGGCTTCTGCACAAAGGGGAGAAAGGCAGGGCAGGCTCCCTGGCTACAAGAAGATGAAGTGGCACACCACGGCCACTGCATAGATGGCAGAAAGAGAGACTGGCAAGGAGTGGCCAGGAAAGAGACAGGAAGGTTGGGGTCACAATGGCAGGAAACCCATCGGGATGGAGAGAGTGGGGTCCAAGGTTGTGCCTGTTGCCTGAAGAACTGGTTTTAAGAGCAGGGAGTATCTAAGTTAAGGGGCAGACTCAGCCATGGGCACCCATGGGCTAAGCAATGCTGGGTCTGGTTAATAGAAGGCAGTCACCAGCCTGGGATCAGCGTGGCGGCTATCAGGCACAAATCATGGAGGACTTCCTGCAGGAAAATGGTTTTGAGCCTGATGCTGGGGAGCAGAAGAGAGCAATAGGAGGCCCTTGGCAGGAGAAGAAGCCAGAGAGAACTGCCCACCACATCTCTCTACCCCGACTTGGTGGGAGCCTCCCTGGCATGGGGCTCCCCCTTCCATGTACCAGCCCTGGCAGGGCTGGCCCGGAGCCCTTTCCCTCCTGCCCCTGGCAGGGCCCAGCGGCATCTGTGCATTTAATGAAACTGTCTGGCTGTGATACCATCAGCTCCAAGCTCGGCAGAGAACCTCTCCCGGTTCCAGTAAGGGAAGGAGGGCGCGTTCCGATAAATAAAACCATATTAGAGAGGCAGCGAAAAAGCCCCTTTTGTTCCTGCCCCGCCCCGTGCTTCCCTACACTTTATTTTTATAAGCGCACGGGCCCCAGACCGACCGCGTTTACACAAAGATCACAATTGCACATTGTAGCGGCTGTGCACGCTGTATTGGTGTTGGCAGCACCCCCCACGCTGGCCCCCGAGCAGGCTGACTCCTTCCAGCAGCCCCATCAGCCCAGGCAATGAGCTCAGCGCTGGGGGAAGAACGGGGAGGGGGTGGCTTTCAAACAAAAATCACCCAGACCTACACACGTGCCCCGCCCGCCCATGGGAGGAAAAAACACACAACAAAGGCATTGTAAAGAGCAGGCCTGGAAGCCTGAGGCCTCAGACACTGGGCTACTGTGTGCAGGGGCCTGGTCTCTCCCTGCACAGGACCCCACCCCTCAAAAAGAAAAAGAAAAAAGGGGATTAGGGGTGTTGCTAGAGCAAGGTGGTCAGATGAAGGACAGCCAGACACACTCACAGACAAATCCCTCTTCCAGGAAAGCCAAGAGGAGGGAGAGGCAGATTCCCAAAAAGGGGTTGAGGGGAAGGTGAGGGGCTGGGTTTTGCACGTGCATCACTGCCTAAGGCTCTCCCCAGGGCCACACCCACAAGCCATATGCAGTGAGCAGCGTGCCCTCGCTAAGGCAAGCACTTTGGATTGCAGCTCTGAGGACGATGGCTGCCCCGGGGAGGATTCAGCCATGAGCACACAAGGATTCTACCTAACTCTATCACCACAAGGGAGCCAGGGACCAGTCACAAGGCCCCAGGCAGATGATTCTTTGGCTGGATCCAGAGCCCTTCACCAGGCTGTTGGGGCTGAGCCCTGCTGCTCAGACCTTCCTGGAGCTCCAGGGAGACCTTCTGCATTCACAATACGCTAAGCTTTCCTCCTGGGCCTTGCCACCAACCACCAGGGATGGGGACAGAGTGGGAAGCATCACCCCATTTTTCAGAAAAGGGAACTTTGCCTGGGGAAGACTAAGTCACTCAGCCATGATCATATGTGGCCAGAACTAGACCCCCTGACTCCTAGTCCAGTGCTCCTTCCACCCCGCCACCTCATAGGAAAGAGCCCTTCAGAGAGCGTGGGATCGATTGCCAATAATCAAGGCAATGCAAATTAAAACTATACTCCAGCAATAGTTTTCCTATAAAATTAAGAAAAATTGTTCAAAATTATAAAAGCCAGTGTGGGCAAAGAGTTGATGAAATAGGTACTCTCCTTTATTGCTGGAAGCAATTCAGCAACCCTTCAGAAAAGCAATTGGGCACTAGGCCCTGAAAAACATAAAACGGTTTATGCCCTTTTCCCATATTCCTGGTAGTCATCCAGATTAGCCAGAAAGCTAGATGTATGTACAAAGACGTTCACGCTAGCGTTACTTGTAATGCATCCTTCATTCACTATAGAATTATTGATTGGCTACCCTGTGGGAGGTTACCACAAGTGCTAGGAATACGAAGATGAATGAGACACAATCCAAGCTCTTAAGAGTGTGACTACTGGTTGGAAATTGTAACCTAAACAGCAGGTATAGTACAAGGTGATGTGCTACTTAATAGCAGAGTACACAGGTGCCAGGGTGAGGAGCGCCCGATGTCGACTGCCGGCATCAAGTCAGGCTTCCCAAAGCAGGTCTCAAGGATGACGAGGTAGCCCATGCAGACAAAGGAAAAGGGGGCATTCCAAGCACAAGTATGGCATGGGCAAACACAACAGAGACTTTAGGCACTTGGGGAACAGCAAGGCGTTGGTCTGGCTGAGGGGACAAAGGGAGCACCAGGGCCGTGGGGCCCAAGGAGGCAGGAGGGGAGGAGGTGCAGATCACAAACGGTCCTGGAGTCCTGCAGAGCAATTTGGACTGAATCCTGTAGATCAGTGTTTCCCAAAATGTGTTCTTTGAGTGTCGGGTTCTCTGGGGAGCTAATGAGTGCTTAAACAGATTAAACAGGCTCCTTCCCTGCAGCCGCCTCAGAGCCTCTCATACGCCACCGTGCACTGTAAATCTCTAAGCATGCAGTGTTTCCCAGTCTCTCTTACTCAGGAACCCTTTTTAAGTGGAGCATTTCACAAGCCTCCAATGCACTTTGGAAAACACCTCCTTAAGCTTGTCTGGTGGATTGCCCCAGCCAGAGCCAACCTTAACAAAAAAGCTGTGCTGGTAAAGGGGTTGGGAGGGGAGGCTGGAGTTCAGACTTGGGAAACCCAAAAGCAAGAAACCTCTAGCACCACCCAGGACTGAGTCTGAATCTGAGGGAAACTCAGGCACTGGTCACTGAGACACGGCCCCAGCCGTGGGCAGCTCTGGCTCATCAGACCTCACTGCGGCCTGGTGTGGCAGGACCATCCCACAGGACCACCTACCTGGCCCACCGCTGTGACCTCACCTGGAGCTGTAAAGCCAGCAAAGAGGGCACCGGACCTTCTACTTTCTTGAGAGGTACTCACCCGTGTAAATTAATAAATGATGTGACACTGGTCTACCAGCCGTCTCTCATTGGCTTGGTTAGGCAAGTTGGATCCCCTGAGCCCAGTGACCTGGGAGGCCCTCAAAGAGGAGTTTCGGGGCCCCTCCTAAGCTAAAGGCCATCCCTGGAATGTGGTGACCTCATGAAAGAATGGCCTGAGGGTCCTCCGTCCAGGCAGGCAGTTCTATAAGCAGAGCTTATGATCCCTCCCACCACAACAGCCATTCTCAGCTGGCAGAGGGGGCTAAACCGACACCTTCCTCCCCATTTCCTTTGAGAAGCACCAATCGACAATGAAGAGCAGCTCAGCTCAGGCTGCCCTTCAGGGAAGTAATGCTACCCACTCCACACCAAAGGGGTGGGCAGGACGGAGCTAGGTGTGGTGTGGGTGAAGCATTATAAGTCCTCTCAAGTCATAGCTTTTCATTTCAAAGCAAACTCAGTACGTACAAAAGATGTTCACGAAGCAGTGGCAACCTCACCCCAACAACAAAAAGAAGTCATTGAACTGGCCGGGTGCGGTGGCTCACGCCTGTAATCCCAGCACTCTGGAGGCTGAAGCGGGTGGATTGCCTGAGGTCAGGAGTTCCAGACCAGCCTGGCCAACATGGTGAAACCAATCTCTACTAAAAATACAAAAAATTCACCAGGCAGGGTGGTGGGTGCCTGTAACCACGGCTGCTTGGGATGCTGAGGCAGAAGAATTGCTTGAACCTGGGAGGCAGAGGCTGCAGTGAGCCAAAATCACACCATTGCACTCCAGCCTAGGCAACAAGAGCTAAGCTCTGCCTCAAAAAAAAAAAAAAAAAAAAAAAAGAAGTCATTGAATTAAGCATCATTTTATGTTTTTTATGCCTAATTGCTGCACAGGGCACACACATTAATAAACACACAAGCACATGCCACAGACACCCTTCCATTGGTCCAGAGAATTGATATTCCATCCATACACTCGAACCCCACCCAAGGTGCAACCCTCCGGCCATCTCGATGGCAGTCTCCAGGAAAGCCTCCTCCCAAATTCAGTATTATTCAACAAGTATTTTCTAGGCAACCCCTGCCTGTCTCCTCAAATGCTTGACCAGAAGGAGCAGCCATGGCCCCGGTGTCCAGGCAGCCCCAAGACCCACCATATAGAGAGAAGCAAAGAGCACAGCACGGGACTGTGGGAGTCCCCCAGGGAAAGGCCCAGAGAGCCACAGGTCAGAGGTGCCGGGAGAGTGGCTTAAGACGGCCTTCTCTGCCCCAGACACCCGGCAGGCAGCTGGAAGCTGCACCAGCGACAGACACTGTGCCAGGCCCTCCCCTGGCCCCAGACATTCCGGATTCACACATGAGTTTCCTCAGAGAAATGCCAGCCGGTGGCCATGCACAGCCTCCGGCCGCCAGCCGCCCCAGGGTCAGTTCCAGGGGAGAAATTGCTTTGGTTTAGGGTTTGGGAGTGAAAATAAACACTCTGGGTTTTATAGGTTCACCCATGTCGGCTGCTGTTTTCCTTTCCAGCAGCTGCTCAATCGGGCCTTTCATTCAGAAGCCAGTGGCCTCTGAGGAAGCCCTGGGCAGTGCCCTCAAAGCTCAAGGGATGTTTATTTGGGGGAGGGGGTGGGGCCAGGATGGAAAGTGTGACGTCTCCGCAGACCAGTGCCCCGCTGCCATGCCAGTGCCTTCTCCAGCATAGGCTCCCAGCGCTGGGCCCTTGGAGGAGCTCCCTCCCCTCTCTGCCGGGTCCTCAGCCAGCAGGGCCTACAGAGGACAGGGGGCTTCTGTCTGGGTCCCACCTGGCCACCTACCTCTTACAAATCCACTCCCTGCACCCCCACCTCTCATGCCCTCCTGGGAAGGGAGAGGAAGCAAAGCTATAAGTTCGTCCATGTCCTTTTTCTCAGAGTAAGTTCTAATTGTCAGACTCCTGGACAAGTTTCCTAGGAAGTAGCTACTGCTGAGACCCATCTGGCAGGCTAGTGCTGAAGACACTCGCAGAGGGAGCTCTCAGGACCCTGGCCCAAAGCAAAACGGGGTAAAACGTCCCCATCCACCCTGGCCCTGGCTGCACGAAGCTGGAGGATGGGCCAGAGTGAAAACCGCAGCTGCTGGAGAGGAGGACGAGGACTGGACCCCACACCGGGGAGGAGAGTGGACCAGCAAGGAAGCCGGGCAGACGACCATCAGCTGCAGAGACATGCGGTGACCAGGAGGTCACTCCCATGGAACTCAGTTCTACTCAACCAAACAGCAGGCACTCAGATGGTGAGAGCCTTGGGTTCCATTCCCCGCTCTGTCACTTGGTAGCCAATTTAATGCAAGCATTTAGTTAACCTACCCGAGTCGCTGTTTCTTCACCTATAAAATGGGGATGTTGGTAACCAACTTCATTGTAAGGGTTACATGAAATAATGTCAGCAAAATGTCTGAGCACATAATGAGCACTTAGCAAGAGTTTGTTCTTTTGTTTTGTTTTGAGACAGAGTCTCGCTCTGTCACCCAGGCTGGAGTGCAGTGGTGCGATCTCCACTCGCTGCAACCTCTGCCTCCCGGGTTCAAGCGATTCTCCTGCCTCAGCCTCCCAAGTAGCTAGGACCACAGGTGTGTGCCACCACACCCAGCTAAATTTTTGTGTTTTTAGTAGAGACGGGATTTCACCGTGTTCTCCTGGATGGTCTCCATCTCCTGACCTCGTGATCTGCCCGCCTCGGCCTCCCAAAGTGCTAGGATTACAGGCATGAGCCAGCTGCACCTGGCCAAGTGTTTGTTCTTTAGCCATCAAGTGCCGCAGGTTCAAAGGTAAGATGAGGCCCCTTCCTGGGGGAGCTCGTGGTCAGAGCAGGAAGGAGGTGGCAGAGATAGACCACTGTTGATCTGTGCAGTGGGGAAGACCTCCAAGGGAGGTGCTGGTGAGGAGCTGGCCAAGTGCTGAGGAAAGGGCAACCAGCTCAGCTTGGGGAAGTCAGAGGGCATGTGGACTGGGTCTTGAAGGATGACTAGAAGTTTGCTGGTTAGAAATAGCGGGCAAATGCATTCTAGACAGAGACAGCACTGAGGGCAAAGGCCAGGTGTGGGCAACGTGGACAGAAGTTGGAGCTGGAGCTACTGGAGAGAAGGCCATGAGCAAAAGGTAAACCAGGTGGCAACCACAGGGTCAGATCACAAGGGATTTGTGGGCTGCGCTGAAGAGCTGGAGGTTACCTGTCAGTGTCTATACTTGAAATCAGGGGAGAGAAGTAACAAGACGTGTCTGGGGCAGTGCAGAAGGTGGCAAAGAGGCCAGGAGATGACCAGAATGACCTAGATACAGAGGGGCAAGGTCAGTGTCAGATGGCAGTGTGACATTACAGAGGAGGGAACAGATCTGAGAGGGATTCAGGAGGCAGAATCCTTAGGACTGAGTGACTGAGAACTTCCAGCCTGGGTAACAGACGGCTGCCAACCCCAGGGCCATGGCAGGAAATACAGAGGCAGCCTGGAACTTGGTGGGGGAAGTTGGGGAGCAAGGTCACATGGAGGCTTGCACAGGATGAACTGAGGTGAGTGGAGGTGGAGAAGTGGAGGGACCCAGTGCCCAAAGAGAGGACGCAGACAAGACTTCTTGGAGTATCAGGCTTAGAGGACAACAGAGCATCAGGTAGAAGCAGGTGAGGGAGGAGGCTGCAGGAGACCCTGCAGAGACTGGCAGCAGGACCCAAGGTCAGAGGGGCTTTCAGGAAGGAGAGGACACTCAGCGAAGCCTGATCCTCCCAAGGAATCCAGCAGGCCATGGACACGAGTTTGCTGCAATGATGACCAAGAAGCCACAGGACCCAGATGCCAGGACCCACCTCCATGCACCCGGCAAATAGCACCCCTTGTTGCCGGAAAGCCAGATGTCTCATTCTCAGCTCTCTGGCTCTCCTGTCTCTCTCCCACTTACCAGAAAAAGAGTCCTTGTCCATCGCAGGAAGGTCCCGGGCCTGGTACATGTAGCAGCGTAGATGGTAGCGGTTCCCATCTTTACCAAGGAAAAAACAGAGGTGCCAGAGTGAGTGGCTGGGGTGGTTTAGAGCTGGGGCTCAGGGGGAGGTGGAGTCTGTCCCTAGAAAGGGCAGCAGACAGAGGGGCTGAATGAGGGAAGCCACACAGGCCACTGTGCCAGGTCAGAGCAGACCACAGCTTGAAGGCGGACACCTGACTAATTAATGTGTCCTTGGGCCAGGCTGGGGCTGGGGGAGAAGAGGTAGAGGAGGAGGAAGGGAGGAGGGAAGGCCAAATAGACAATGGGAGCAGGCACAGAGCACACGGCCTTAAATGCCCGATCTCAGACTCGAGTGGGTGGACACACCACACAGACAGGCACACACACACACACCAGAAGACACTGACCCACCAAAAAGCACACAGACTCGGCTCCCCAGAGCCCCACATACATACCTGACCATATAACGTCATCCAAACGGAAGCATAAGGTGACACACCCCATCACCCCACAGATGCCTTGAAGCCTCACTTACAGTCAAATATGCAGGAAATCGTGGGTCTGTTGACACCGAAGCTCAAGGTGGAGACGGACATGGAATCTTCACTGCTGTCGTCCACCACGCCGCCCTGGAGACATGAAGCTGGTTATGGCAAATTCTGCCTGCAGACCTGGGGGTACCAGGGAGACTAGCCCAGAGAGTTGGGTCCCCAGGACCACGAGATCTCTCGGCTGCTGAAAGCTGAGCCATCAGCCTCTAATTTCACTCTGGGGAGCTCGTTCTCTCCTAAAGAATATCCAGACTCTTATGCCTATAATCCCAGCACTTTGGGAGGCCGAGGCGGGTGGATCACGAGGTCAAGAGATCGAGACCATCTGGTCAACAAGGTGAAACCCCATCTCTACTAAAAATACAAAAATTAACTGGGCATGGTGGCGCGCGTCTGTAATCCCAGCTACTCGGGAGGCTGAGGCAGAATTGCTTGAAACCAGGAGGTGGAGGCTGCGGTGAGCCGAGATCGTGCCATTGCACTCCAGCCTGGGTAACAAGAGCAAAACCTCGTCTCAAAAAAAAAAAAAAAAAAAAAGAATATCCAGACTCTAATGTCAAAGCACCATAGGCTGTGGGAAATTCTTCTCCCTCTCTAGTGAAGACTAGATGAGCCAGAACAAAATTTTTTGTTGTTCCAGCCAAACAGATTAGAAGGAAGCCCTCTAAGGGGCTCTCCAGGAGTGAATCAAATGGGCATCTGCCCACTAGGGACAAGTCCAGTGGATCTGAAATGTGGAGGTTCAGGCCAGCATCTCTGGGTCCCCATCTCTGCCTCCCCCTGCTACACATCGAGCTGGGTCCCAAGCTCTGGAGGAAGCTGTACCACACACCAACCATCTCTCACCAGTTCCCACTCTGCTGAGGGTGAGCAGGGCTCAGGCTGAGGCCAGGGATGGGGACAGGAGTGGGTGGACCATCAGGCTCAGAAGCCAAGCTGTCCATTTACTGTGTATAAAGCTAGATGGTCAGCTCTGCCATCTCGCCCTCATTAGCACTGGGCTCCAACGACTGAGCCACAAACCACTTTGGGGAGCACCAAGACCAGACCACTTCCCTGGGCCAGACCCCCAGCTCTCAAGTGCCCAAGCCACAGCCTACAGAGGGACTGGGCAGAATGGGGGCAGTTACTAGACACCCCAGGCTGTCTGCTCCCTCTGCACTCACTCAGATTTCTCCAAGTGTCTCTCTCCTCTCCTCTCCCACCTGCCTGCTCCCCAAATTGTCACCTGCTCCATTTCAGAGGGTGGGGTTAGGTAGTAAGGCGGTCTCTGCTCCACTTCCTTGTTCAGTCCCACATCTCACAAATGTTTACACACCCTTGAAAAAAAACCCTGGCTTCTTCCTCAGATGGCCCATTCATCCCACCCAGGCCCACCCACAATGGCCAGTTCCCAGGATTCTTCTGCTGGGCCACCCTGCGCTTCACCCTAGAATCATTTTCCAAGAATTTCAAACTCTCCCCAGGTTCTGAAGCTACAAACTCCCCCAGGGCCTCCCAACACAAGACATTACTGCCACGACTGTGCCCTTGCTCCAAACCATGCCCACCCTCAGAGCCCAGTCCCAGAGCCCCTTGTCCAAGAAGCCTCCCTGGACACCTGTTCTCCCACCTCTGGCCAGCCCATCCCCAAGCCAAAACCAGCTCCATCACCCTCTGTCACTGTGCAGCTTCTCAGCCTGAATCCAATGGCCTGAAAGGTCCAGTCCAGCCTTCTCCTGGTCAGACCCCCAGTGACCCGTCCTATCTTCCCCATCCAACACCAAGGCTTTCTTCCCCCAAACCCCGCTCTTGATTTCAGGCAAACCACGCTCCTCAAAGCTGTGCCAGACCCACTCACTCCCATAGTAAGCTCACACTGTTCCCCAGCCAGAGGTGCTCTCAGCCATGCCAGGCCTCCCCGTCTTCATGTCATCTTAGGACACCTGAGCAAAGCCTGCCATGGTCACTCTGGGTCAACAAAGAACTGCATCCTCAAGGCAGGCTGGGCCTCCCTTCCTCTGCTCCATCGCTGCAAAGGGCCTGCAAAACACACACTTGGGAAAGACCGAATTCCTCTGTTCTCTCAGGGGACTCTCCAAGGTACAGCTATCCTGAGTGGGCTCTGCCTCCACCACAGGACATCCCCATTTCTAACAGGGAGACGCAGTAACTCTCCTCTTCCTTTAGGCACAACTTCAATACGGGCTCTGACACCAGATTCATCGGGCTCCAGTTCTGGCCCTGCCATTTACTACTACCGGCTGTGTGACTTCGGGCAAGTTGCTTAGCTTCTCTGAATCGGTCACTTTATAAATTTGGGACAATTATACAGTATCTATTTTAGAGAGCTGCTTTGATTATTAAAGAAGATAGAGGACATATAGTTCTTAGCACACTATCTGGCTCACGGTAAATGCTCAAGAAATGTTAGCTATCAATGATCTAATCAGAGAAATAAGGCACAGGGCTTGGGGAGGGGACATGTCATAAACTATCAAGTTTGTCCTGTGCTGGGAGTGGTGTTCACATCGCCCATATTTGCTCAAAATGATTCCAAGGTATAAAAGTGGACATTTCAGTAAGAATCAAGCAAGCCAGCGAAGGCCTCTCCCAGTGCCTCCAGGCAATGGTGGTTTGTTCATGGAGTTTCTCTTTCTCTCTCTCTTTCTCAATTTCTTTCTCTCTCTCTCTCCATTTATTTCTCTCTCTCTCTCTCTCTCTCTCTCACACACACACACACACACACACTCTCTCTCTCTCTCTCTCACACACACACACACACACACACACACACATACACACGAACAGGGAGAGGTGCCATACCACATGCGAGGAAGGACCCAAAGGCCCGAAATCCTCCCTTGTGACAGGTGTTGGAAGCCCTGGGCCCCTGCCAGGAGAGGTGTTTGGCCTGGCCCTGGCCCTGCAGTGCTGGCATCCTGCTGGAGGGAGCATCAAGCCCAGCAGTGAATGACTGAAGAGCAGCCCCCTGGCTGCAGGGTATGCAACCCCAAACCCAAGGCCAGACCTAGGGGCCCAGGAGGTCACCTAGGCTTGAGAGGCAGGGACACTAAGGAAGGGCAGGTTAGGACACTGGAAATAGGGCTTGGCCAGCCCCCAGGTGAAACAATGTGTGATGCCTGCATCTCCCTCCCCTCCAGCTCTGGGGCCGGCGCAAGGGGTGGGAGCAGCAGAAGTAGGGAGGGTGGGGGTGGACTTAGCTGTGGGCAGGTGGGACGGACTCTACGATTCCCTCCACCTCGGTCTGGCCACACACAGGTGCCACAGCCGCAGGTAGGGTGCTAGGGTAAGTGTAGGGAGGGAGGCGCCTCCAGCTCCAGGGCCCCATCCTTCCTCTCCCTCCCAGCACTGCAGGGACCTCCCTGATTGCGGATGGCTGCCAGTGCACATCCCCACTCACCTCACACCTCCTCCAGATGGCCCCCTCCCCAGGCCCCTGTCAGCACCACTCCCAAGGCCTCTGTCTAGGGTTCTGGCAGCATGTTCTGGGTCTCTGTCCAAGGGCAGGGCCTCCTGCCTGCAATCAGAAGCAGCATCTGCCTCCTCAGGATTTCCATGCGGGCCTCATTGAGTGCATGGCCCCTAGCAGGCCCTGTCCTGCAGGCTGGGGAAGCAGCACTCCCTTTGGAAATGCCCCTCACACTGCCTCCGCTCCAAAACCTGACCTGGCTCCGGAGGAGGGGCCCAGCCACACCAAACCTGGCCCAGAGCCCCCTGCCCACCCTCACCCCATCTGCCACCCAAGTGTAGACCTTTTCCATTACCTCAGGGAGACAGATGAGGATTGCTGGGAAGAAGCATCACCGGGGAACCAGGGGAGACACACACCCCCAGAGCCAGGCTGAGGGAAGCCACTAAGCTCAGTCCCTCTTGGTACCGCCCTGATTCACGCTCTGGGCAAAATTCCACCCGCACGCCTGGCCAACATCCTTACATCCTCTGGCCCACTGGCCCTCCTAGGGGAGCCAGGACTCTCCACGTATCCCCATTAGACCCCAGGAGCAGAGGGAAGGCCACCCCTCCCTCCTGGCCCGCCGTGGCCTCTGATTTGACTCTCTGGCAGTCAGGACACTACCAAGCCCCCACGCCCTCACACCCCCTCACTCCCAAACCCCCTCACCCCCTACCTGCTCACACCAGCAGGGACACTATGGGGTCTCCTTTCTTGCCCCCAGGCCCTTGCCCCATGTGTCCCCTGACTTTTCCATGCAGTCTCATCATGAAGATCACCCTGCAAGGATGTGTTAGGCACTCCCCCAGGGCACTCCCACAGCGCCCTGAACGTCCCCAGCCACTGCACCCACCGCCTTATATTTTGAACACCCATCTGCTTGTCCCACTGAGAGCCCAGCCAGGTTCTCAGCGTGCACCCATCACCCAGCAGAGCCTCTCACAGGCAGCAGGTGCTCAACACATCATGAGTGAACGTATGAGCAATGAGCACCTGCCTCAGAGGAAGACAACCACGTCAGCATTGAAGAGGGCTGATGATACAGCCTGGCCTGGTAGGGACCCACCAATGTCATGCCTTCGTGACTTTGAAGTATGTTCTGGTTTTCATCAGTGTGGCTCAAGCTTGGGGAATTTCTCTCAAAGCAAGCAACAAAGCCTCTTGAAAACCCAATCTGGGAACTTTGGGAAACCATCTCCCTCCTGTCAGTCTCTCCTCTGATGTGCCACCCACTTACAAGGCCTCTACTCTGTGCCAGGTATTGCTCATTCAAGTCAGGAAATGACTATTGCTGCTCATGTGGCCAGGGGCACCTGCCCAGAGAGGCCATCCCTGCCCATCCTGTTGATAATTGCATTCTAACACACACAGCCTCACATGTACCCACACAGGCCTGCTGTGGAAAACGCAGGGTTCTTCAACCTTGGAACTACTTACGTTTGGGCTGGAGTATTCTTTGTATGGGGTTGTCCTGTGCATTACAGATGTTTAGCAGCATCCCTGGACTCTTCCTGTTAGAGGCCAGTAGCATCTCCACTGAGTTACGACACTAAAAATGTCTCCAGACATTGCCCAATGTCCCCTGGGGCCAGGCTGGGGCGGAACTGTGCCCTGTAGAGAACTAGCAGTGAAAACTGAATGAAATGACACCCCACAGTCTTTGGCGGGCACCCGATTTAACTCTTTCATCTCTCCAGGCTCTTATTAAATAATACTCCTCCCCTCTGGCCTTCTGTAAATGTCTTGACCCCATTGTATTCCCTCTGCCACAGGGCCTTTACACAGGATGTCCTCTGTTTGGAGTGCCTTCTCGAATGAGCTAACTTGGGCTCTTCCTACAGCTGCATCATCTCTGAGGCATGGGTACCTCCTTGACTGTCCAGACTTCAGCAGCAGCCCCCTACCCATCCTCTCCCAGCGTCTCCCCTGCATCCACCCTCCAGGTATGCAGGCAAGGCATGCACACTCCTTTATCCCCTGCACCCAGTCTAATATTGGGCATGTGGTGGCCACCCAATGAAGATTTATCACATGTAATGAATCACCAGCATTCCCTTGCCCTAAGCCACATGTGCAGTACCCAGGCCTAAGGTCTCAGGGCAAAGAACGGGAAAGGTGCATCGGACAGCACCTCCTACCTTCAGGAAGCTCAGGGTCGGGTCTGATGTTACTATGGAAAGAGGGACTAATGTGGACTCACTGACACCCCAGGAAGAGGCCATCTGTGGGGTGGGATGGAATGGGGTGGGCCTTTGGAAGGCCCTACAGGGAGGCTTCCTGGAGGAGGGGAAGGAGGGTGCGGGAACTGGAAGAGCAGCAGCAGCACGCTGGAGCTTAGAGGAGAGGCTTAGCCAGGTGGACAAGGCCGGGAGAGGAAGTGCTGCTTTCCCTCTGCTCCCACCCTGGGCCCTGTGCAGAGCCAGGCTGCAGGAGAGGCTGATGCTCTGGTTTCTGCCCACCCACCCTTCACCCCCACTTGTACACACATACTCTTGCCCAGCCCCAGGGCCAGGCCCAGGGCATTGGGTTCCCCACAGTCACATTCCTGCCTCGATAGCTCATGCCACCACGACTCCCAGGCTGGGGCTGGCAGCCACACAGTCTGTGGCCACGCACTCCATCTTGGGCTAGCTGTGTAAGGGATCTTGCTGCTCGTCCAGGGGACTGGGTGGCCTCCAACCCGCTGCTCTCCGGCTGGAAGCCACAGCTCCCTGAAGGAGCTGAGCGTAGGAATATGAGGAACTCTCTGCCTCCCAGAGCCACAGGGATCCCCCAAGCATCCCCAGAGCCAATGGCCAGACACACCTGAGTCTGCCAAGGACTGACATCCAAGGACCACAGCCAGGAGGAGACGGGCAGGTTCTGGGGAAACACAGCCTACAAAGGGGACTCCTCAACCCATCTAAATCTGATCAAGACCAAGATGGAGCCCCCACCAGCCTGTCTGAGATTCCTTCTGCACCATGGGGTGTCTGTGCCATGTGCAAACCCTTGTTTGCAATGGTGCCTTGCTCTAAACAGGGCCTAGAGGTCTGGCTCAGCAACTATAAAGTGGAGACAGGAAGGCGACAGAAGGGCCAGAGCAGGGGTGGACACAGCAGCAAGTCACAGGCTAAGCAGCTGAGCAGGCAGGGGACAGCCCCACAGTGGCTGGAAAGGAAGCATCTCAGGACACCACCAGGGAGCCACAGAGACCTTCCCTGCCCCAGCAGAGTCAATCAGACGGGTATGGACCATCTGGAGGCTGGCTACCCTCCTTCACTTTATGGGGAGGATGCAACTCCTACACAGGAGGGAACCAAAGAGCATCCGTGGCAGCGCTGTTGGAAGGGGCACTCCTATTGGCCATCCCCCATCTCTTATGTAAAAAGGATTAGGGAGCCCCTAAAACCAGCAGGTGCTGGAGTGAGCTCGTGTGGTTCACGAGAGCAGATTATCTTTTCAGGAATTTTGCAAGCCAGTTGTTAAACTCAGCCATTAGTAAGAATTAAATCATATATATTTACCACTAAAGAAACTATATTTAAAAACACAAGGTGGTAAATACTTGAAGTCATTCTTTTTCTTTCTTTTTTTTTCTTTTTTTGTTTGAGATGGAGTCTTGCTCTGTCACCCAGGCTGGAGTGCAGTGGTGGGATCACAGCGCACTGCAGGCTTGACTTTCCTGAGCTCGAGCAATCCTCCCACCCCAGCCTCCCAAAGTGCTGGGATTGCAGGCGTGAGCCACCATGCCAGCCCGTTCTAATTCTAGTACTACCTTTTCCTGTTATCTCTGCTCCTGAGGCTGCTTCTGTCTCACGTATCTGTGACGGAAATATTATACATCAGCACGCTACGGCCCGTCTCTTCCCAGTGTTGAGTGGTGCCACGTTGTTAGCTTGAAATTGGCCATGCCAGGAACATCTACACCATGGAAATCAGCAAATGCTACAAACCAGGGCTGGGGATTGTTTTGTTTTGTTTTGGAGAGCTGGTTGTTAAACACTGACCAGCACAGTTCCTCATTTCCCTGGCTGCTGCAGCCTGAGCTTGCAGCTTCCAGGTCTTCACCATCTTTAAAAGACAGAATGGAATGCAGGAACACACAGACTCCCTTTCTAATCAGGCTGATTGCAACCCTAGAGCTCTTTACTATGGGCTTTGCTGGAACGTCCAAATGCCAACACGATGATATAGTGTAGACTGCTACAAACCCTGCACAACACAACCATGATCCATAAAATTTTTCACAATATCCATAGCTAAACAATTATGACTTGGCTTCTCTGTTGCCTCAGCCTGCTTATCTGTAAAATGGGAGTGCTGATAGACCCTATCTCCTAGAATTGCTGGAAGGGTTACATGTGATATTATGCGGACAGGCCAGAAGGCAATGGCTGACCCATGGTACATGCCCTACAACAGGGGTTGACAGGCCTTGTCTATAAAGGGCCAAGTGCTAACTACTTTTGATTTTGTGGGCCATACAATCTCTGCTGCAACTGCTCAGCTGCTGTTGTAGCATGAAAGCAGCCACAGGCACTACGTAGGTGGATAAGCACCAGCTGTGTGCCAGTTAAGCCCTTTTTTTTTTTTTTTTTTTTTTTTTTTTTTTTTGAGATGCAGTCTCCCTCTCTGTCCCAGGCTGGAGTACAACGGCATGATCTCAGCTCACTGCAACCTCTGCCTCCCAGGTTCAAGTGATTCTCCTGCCTTAGCCTCCTAAATAATTTTTGTATTTTCAGTAGAGATGGGGTTTTGCCATATTGGCCAGGCTGGTCTCAAACTCCTGACCTCAGATATCTGCCTGCCATGGCCTCCCAAAGTGCTGGGATCAAAGGTGTGGGCCACCGGCCAATAAAGCCTTATTTACAAAAGCAGGCAGAGCGCCAGATTTGCTCTGTAAGACGTAGTTTGCTGACCCCTGCTCCATAAGGGGAGGTTATTATTTTTGTTATATTTTTAGCATTCCCACCTGATAAGTGAGAAAACTGGGGCCCTAAAAAGTTAAGGTCTTTCCAGGGGCTACACAGCAAATTAGTTGGCAGAACTAGGGATACCTCTGCCCACACTCAAGGCTCTTCCCAGGCTCCTGCTACCCCATCAGAGCTCAAAGCACCTGAGCAGAGTTTTGGAGTTCCAGTTGAGTGCCAAGTCAGGGCTGTGGGGAGCCCAGGGCCCAATTCATTTCCCTGGCTGCTCCAGCCTCAGCTTGCAGGGAAACCCCACACAGGCCAGTAGCCCAGGCCAAAGGAGGGGAACCCTTTAAAAGACAGACTCCCTTTCTAATCAGGCTGATTGCAACCTTAAGTAGAATAGCAGGCAAGAGTGCAACCCCATTTAATTTACAGCTGGAGCCAGGGCTTGGAAGCAGCTGCTAAACTCCTTACAAAACTACTGGCTGGCCCTGGGGAGCTGAGGGTGGAATCAGGAAACCTGGAGAATCCACGATGCCACGTGTGGGCTGGCGCAAGCATGTATTCGTGTGTGTTTGTCCCTCGAGGGTTTCCATGTCTCCACATGTGGACATTGCAGAGAACACTGGAGCAGGTTTCATCCCATGCCAGAGTACCTTGGTAATTAGGACAGTTCTATGGCCCAGTTTCCCTGGAATGGTCCTGCTTATGCCTGTTTTTCCAGCGTGATTATTAATAGCATCCCAGACTGGATAAATTATGCTGTCACTCCGGCAATGGCAGATGAAGACCCTCATGCATGTACAATGAACCACATGGGGGACACCCAACACATGCCCCTGACTGTAACACACTCCTCTGCAGCCATGAATCTGGGCACTGGCATTTTGTCAGAGGCACGTGGACATGCAATCGAATCCTCCAGACCTTAGCGTTCAAATCTTAAGGGAGACAGACCCAGGGTCCACACATTGAGAGGAATTACCCAAATTGTCCCCCAATGTAGGACAATAGGAAAAGCAGTGAGGCCTCTGCCTGAGAGGGGATCCAGCCCTCAAGCCACCCGTGCTAGCACAATGCCAGGTACAGAACAGGTGTTCAACTTGAATATTCAAGAAAGAGTCCAGAGATCCACAAAGCCACCTTCCAATAGCCCAGCCCCAGCCCCAGCCATAGGCCTTGATTACTAATGAGGCAAACCCCTCACACCTCCCAGGGCCTGCCCTCACTCACAGTGCCAGCTCTGTGAACCCAGCCTGGGTCCCCTGCCCACAGCATGGCTTCCTTCAGGCGCAGAGCTGCCCCTCCCTGCCCACCTACATCTGCCCTTCTTTGCAGCCAGCTCAAATCCCAAATTACTCCTCTCTGGCACCAGCCTTTCCCTGACCCACTTCCCTGTGTGCTGGCTCCCAACTGGTCTTTCCTGCCTGCTGGCCCAGGCTTAAGCCGCCTGTCTCCGAGGGTCCTCTCTACTGCAGTCGGGACGCTGGCCTCCACCAACCCTCTGCAGGTTTCCCGGGGTGGGGTCTCGGGGGCCAGCTCCTCTCTAGCTGCCTGACTGCCCCAGGACAGTCAAGCTGCCTGGCTATCAGGTTAGGAGAAGGTCACCAAGGGCAGAGGCCTCTAGCCAGCTGCCCAGCAGCCTGCCGCATCCAGTCCTCCTACCCTGGGACTCCACCACAAAGGGACTCCATGGAGCAGGAGGGAAATGATGCCCTCATAGAAGTGGGGGAATGAAAGTACCAAATGGGGAGTTGGCTGCTGGTCAGGAGACACCTGGGGAAAGGGGCAGAAGAAAGGACAGAAAAGCCATTGCCCAGGCCTCAGTTCTAGTACTGACTTGTGCTGTGCTGCTGGGCATCCCCTCTCAGGCCTCTGTTTCTTCCAGAGCGACATGAGGGGCTGGGAGCTGTTCCAAAGCAGCACTGTCTAATAGATCTTCCCTCAGTAGACCTTCCTCCCATAGACCTTCCTCCCATAGACCTTCTTCCCATAAACCTTTCTCCCATAGACCTTCCTCCAATAGACCTTCCTCCCATAGACCTTCCTCCCATAAACCTTCCTTCCATAGACCTTCCTCCACTAGACCTTCCTCCCATAAACCTTCCTCCCATAGACCTTCCTCCACTAGACCTTCCTCCCACAGACCTTCCTCCAATAGACCTTCCTCCAATAGACCTTCCTCCAATAGACCTTCCAGCAGTGATAAAATCATCAATGGTTGCACCACCCAATGTGGTAGCCAGCCACTCAGCAGGTATGGCTACTGAGCACTGGAAATGTGGCCTGTCTGATTGGGGAATTGAATTTCCTTATTCTGATTACTTTAAATGTAATCTTAAGAAGCCACCCATGGCTAGTGGCTACTGTGTAGGAAACTGCAGCTCTAGAGCCTCAGTCTCCCCAACTATAAAATGGGGCTAATAATAGAATCCAGCCTTCTGGGGTCATTATGAGATGACACATGTAAAGACTGGTTTTTAGCACATGATAAAATCAATATTAAGAATTCTTATTCTGTATGGGGTCCTGGGTCCCCTGGAGCATTGGATAAAACCACAGACCTTACACCAGATCATACATGTGTGCATGTCCACGCACAACTTTGCATCCAATATCAAGATGCTCCTGCAGCTCCCACGGCGGGTCAGGCACACCTTTAGAAAATGAAAGTTTCTTCCAGCTACAGAAATCTCCAAGACTCCGAGCACACGTTGCTGACGTTTCTGTCCCTCCTCTCCCTGCCAGGCCCAGGCATCTCAGAGAACCCTTCCCAACACTCAGAGCCAAGCACAGAGGCAGGGCTTGGAAAAATCCTCGATCATGAAGGGCAGGCCCAGGGCAAGGGCGACAGAATGGATTCTGTGAGCTCATCCCGGCAGCCGTCACCAGAGTTCCCAGAGAGGCCGGTGGCGTCAGGAGGGGGTGACTGGGTGGGAGGCGGCGGTGGTGGCTGCCGTGGCCACAAGGGGTGTGGGGTGGAGAGGGAGGCTGGATGGAACGCGCTATAATAGCGGCTTTGTGCTCTGCTTCCCAGCTCCCTGGGAACGCCAGGAAGATTATGAAACCCGGTGTCTTTGGAAATGCCAGGATATTAGCTGGAAAAAGAATAATACGAAAATAAAATAATGCTCGGGATGGAGACAGCAGACGATTAGCAGACGGAGCCAGGGCCTCCCGCTCCGTGGAAGGAGCCAGGCTTGGCCCCTGCAGAAGGTTTCAGGGAAAGGCTGCCTGTGCTAATGAGCAGACAAGGCCTGCCTTCCAAGGAGACGTCTTCCAGAGGGGAGCTGAAAGGCAAGGCCCAGCCCTCTGGTGGACGTGTGGGTCAGGGAAGGGGTGGCAGGAGGCAAGGGGGCACCTCAGGCCTGGTCCAGAGCTTTCAGATTACCAAGAAGGCTACCTGGCTTCTACCCACCGCCCTTCTCCAGCCCCTGCAAGGCCTGTCTCCCACATCCTCCTTCAAGAAGCCTCCCCTCACTAGACCCTGCAACTCTGGAATGTCTCTTATTCTACCTCCAACACTTCAAAAACACAGATTCCAGGGGTTTATTTGCACTCACATGTGAGCATCTCTCTTCTTGATCAGACAGGAGTTCTCCATGAGCCAGGCCTCCAGCATCAGATCAGGGGATCATTAGAAGCAAAGACCACATTTCTCCCACCAAGCCACAGGGAGAACATATCATCTTGTCCTGCCTCCCTCCCCAGGACCCTGGCCACATACCTCCCAGCAGGAATGCACACACTCTGCCACTCTTAGAAGAGCACCCAAGCAGGGGACCAATGGGAGCCCCATCTTGATGAGGCACTTTGTACTTCACATCTGTGCTACTCCGAGATAGCCCCTGGACCAGCAGCATCAGTGTCACATGGAGCCTTGTTAGACATGAAGACTCTTGGGCCCCACCGGACCCTGAATCAGGAGTCTGCATTTTAACACTATCCCCGGACGGCACCTACTTTCACTAGGTCTGAAAAGCACTTCGCTGGACCCATCATCATTAATCCTTATAATGGTTTTGGGATGCGGTTACTTGCGCAAGTGGGGTAACAGAACCACTAATGGCGTGAGTGACCTGTCCGTAGCAGGGAAAGCAGAATTCAAGCCACAGACGCCTCACCCATCAATGAATCACCAGGCATCAGGGACCCATGGGCAGAGACCAGCTCTCAGGATAGAATCTGGGTCCTAGCACCCAGGAAACCCAACCACCTTCCCCCAGGATGCAGGGGGGACCTTAGCCCTAGTGCTGTGCGGGGGCATCAGGACATCCTGGGACAAAGACAGCAGCTCAGCAGTGGGAGCCCAAACCACCTCCAGTCCTGTCAGAAAGATGGAAAGGTGACCGTGGAGGGTGAGTGTGAGTGTCAGAGAGACAGTATGTGTGAGTGTGCATGCTATCGTGTATGTATTCATGTGAGAGTGTGTAAGGGAGTGTGTATATGTCAGAGTGTGTGTGTGTGCTGGTATGAGTGTGGAGGGAGAATGTGTTGGTGGGTGTGAGGGAGGGTGTGTGTGTGATTGCGTATGTTAGTGTGGGGGGGGGTGTATGAGAGTGGGTATGTGTGTGTGCATGTGTATGTGTTAGTATGTATGACAGTATGTAGACAGAGTGTGTTGATGTGTGTAAGGGTGTGTGTGATTGCACAAGTGTTAGTGTGTTTGTGAGGGAGTGTGTAGGAGTGTGAGTGGGTATGTGTGTGTTGTGTGTGTGTGTGTGGTATGTATGAGTATGTAGAGAGAGTGTGTTGGTGTGTGTGAGGGTGTGTGTGTGATTGCATAGGTGTTAGTGTGTTTGTGAGTGCGTGGGAGTGTGTATGAGAGTGGGTATGCATGTGTTGTGTGTGTGTGTGTGTGTGTCTGGTATGTATGAGAGT